>NC_037590.1:13897590-14077590 GCF_003073045.1 Pomacea canaliculata
CAACCTTCCCCCATTTGACCTGACTACTGAAAATGAGTACTAGACCTTGGAGGGTTGGGGAAGATAAAACAGAAAGGCAGAAGAGATGGGCACCACCCCCTAGGAAAAAAAAAACAAAACCAAAAAAACCCTCAAAACAAGCATGTTCCATCACCCCACCTCCCACCCCCCCCCAACAAAGAAAAAAGTGGTCTCGCTTCATTTCCAGTAACTGAAAGATTACCTTTTCATCTTTTTACAATATTCTTGCATTTACGAGTGATGCAGTTAAAAGAAATGAATGATGTGCAAAATTTTGTGCTTTCTTTTTCCTCTACAGTATTCGACAACTGCAACAAGCAGGAAAATAAAACAGAACTAGTGTAGAAAAAAGCATATTGAGAATATTCTTATTGCCATAATTTGGAATTTGTTCAGAAGTGAAGAATGTGAGGCAAGAACATGGTGCTGTCTACACCATTAAAGTGTAAAATGTTAGGGCAGGCGTGAATGCTGGACACTTGATACATGCACAGCAAGACATCCACAGTTGGTGATGGTGATAATCTCCCCATACGATTCACTTCATTTAATTTATATTGAAAAGCTAGGTTCTTTAGTAACTGATGACAATCAAGAATATGTGAAAACTTGTTCATTTGAAACACAAACTATTATTTCACTTATAATTTAGAACTAAAGTTTCTTATTCTTCCAGCAAAAATTTTAAACAGATAAGAAGACAAACATAAAACTATTTATGCCAATGTTCATCTTTCAGAAAACTTTTAATAAAAGCATAAGAGAATTTAAACATGTAACATTTCTACTTGTCAGATGTCCCCAAAATAAGTTAAATAAAAAGATATTTTAAAATGTTTATTGTTCCTTCATTGTGAGGAACTTGTTTTAATGTTTTATTTAATTTGTATTCATCATTAATGTTGTATCAGGCTGGAATTTCTTTTCATAATATGTCAGTTTTGTTGCAATTATAGTAGCTCACCGATGTCATCTTCACATCACCTAACCTTGGAATGCTTCCTAAGAGTTGTAAAATGGTGAAAATATCTTCTCTAACATTGATTTAAATAAATGTCATTTATTTTACCAATTTGTGCAGTGGACAGCTAAAAATGTGTGTGTTGTATTTCAGTGCCTTGTGTCTGTGATGTAAAGTGCTTTAAAATACCCATGGTGGTTTCATGATGCTCAGGTCTGTATTGCTAACTATACACAAAGCATTTTTTTCTACTAACATTTCCGGGGACTAAGTACTCCCACGAACTCTTCCAAGAGAGAACACACCATAAATTCTAATGTTACAGGAAGACTTGTATTACTGTCATGACAGCTTTTGTTGTTTCTCATGGACAGAATGACTCATGTTATGTAATTGAGTAACTTGAACAAACAAAAGTCTACAACCTTCCTGTACACAAAAAAAATTATTACTGCCAAAATTTGGTTAGGATTAGCAAATGGTGTGGAGTTGCATAGAACACAAAGAGACAAGTCATCTTCACACTGCTTTGTTAATAAATTATGAAATATTAAAAAGTCATCTTGTAGACTTAATAATGGGCTTTGTCCCCTTTTTTCTGACCTACATTTTCTTAAGTATTTGATGGTTTTTAAACCAATTTATTTAACTAAGCCCTCAGAGCTTTATTTTAAAGATCTATGTGTATAGGTTTGCTTTATAAATACATAACTGCAATTTGTTTAGAGTTTTCTATTCAGAGTTTATAATAAAAATGTGATTGTATGTGAGGTAGATGGGACAAATTTATTTGTTACTGTGTAAAAAATCTGGACATTCACGATCGTAGAAAAACAAAAATCACAGTAATTTGCTCAAAAATCATTAAAAATAAAGATTGTCTACAAACTCTTACCTGAAATGGAGGAGGCACAATTACAGATAACGTGGTTTAACCATGTGAGTAAAACGGGGTTGGGGAGAGATGGAGTAATTTTAGATTAGAGACAGCATAAAATATTTAAAAAGAAAATCAAAGTAACAGATAACATCATACCCTCATCACCATATATGTGATCAACCTCGGGCAAATAAAAACTACATAATTATTTTTAATGATATATCACCCACTCACACATTTGTTTTTAATACATTTAGTGGAATGCTTCATTCCCACCTGCAGCTAAAGAATTTCACATCTGATAGGTTGCCTCATAAGGCTGTACAGTGTTAACGGTGTGAAAAAAAAAAGGTAAAGTCTATAACAAGCCAGAGTTGATATAAAACACTGATATAAACTTTCAGTCTATGTTGACTAAATCTACAAGCAATTGTTCACAGTAAAAGTAACAAAAAATCTGAGTCTTATACTCAGAACATGTATTACATACTATGAAGCAGAGGTGAAAAAACCATTTAAGTACACAATTGGGGTTCATTTTATGCATTTTTCCATAAATTCACTCTCACGACCATGTCATTGTTAACAAAAAAGGAACTAATGTTCAGAATATTGTGAATTTAACTACAATATAGTGTTTGTAGGTGACGCACAACTGAATCTTTCATTTTAACACGTCAGCTCCAGTTATTTACTAACTATAATCAACGTGCTCTTTGGTCTCGGGCTATTGATGCAACAACGTTGGGTTACCCAGTAAAACCCCTTGGTTCCAAGTAAATGTCTTTTAAGACTCCAAGAACACTTTTCACTTCACTTCACTCCCTAAATATACTTCAAAAAATATTACACAGATGAAATAAAGCAAAAGGAGAACAATGAAGATCACAAATATAGTGAACCAGGCAGATGAAAAATGTGGCTCAAAAATAATACTTAATAGTATAATGTCATGGCTTTTTTGCTAAATGATCACAGGAAAACTTGGAAGAACAGAAAGTGTGAAAGATTGTCAAAGGCAGCTATGTAAGAAACAGAAGGCTGCTTTTGTAAAATAATAAATTTCACATATGAAGATGCTGGGACTTTACATATATGTAAAAGCCAAAATTTTCAAGAAAATAAATTTAACAAAAAAGTAGAAATGCAGTCATTTTACCCACAACTGTACACCTAATCACCTTTGAGAAAAAAAAAAAAAGCATAATTCAAAGCATAAAATTAGGGAATAATGCAGATACAACTATCCACCAAGGTAATTAATAAGTGCATTGATATAGTGTCTTTATCCAGTTCCAGCTGGAGTCAAAGAACATTACTTGCAGGCATACAAGCACCCACTTTATCAAGGCAGGCATCAAATATACTTTCATCACACAGACATCACAGCACAGACACACAGGCTGGACAAAATCTGGAGAAAACCATGGTCAACCTGTTACCAAATGTTTTAACCAGAAAGAAGGATGTTGGAGCTGGGATGTGAACCCATGACAACCAGTACTCACTGCTGTGGCAACAAATGCACTAGTCCCAAAGTATGCAACCACCAGCGAAATAATCATGAAAAACTGGTATTCAGCATCTGCTTAAAAATTCTAAAGCTTCATAACATGACTTAGTCTTATGTAAACTTGTAATTTCTAAAGAAAATGCAGAAATGTTTTCAGGAACCAGAGTTTGAAAATAAACTCTCATAGTCTTTAGATTGCCAGTCAGTTTATTTAGAATCTGCTGTTGAATTGTGTAAATCTTCATGAGATTTAATCAAACCTCTTGAAGATGATTTTAAAGAAAGTATTTTTTTAATTGTCAATTCAACTTTCACTTAACGGAACAAGATTTCCTACTGGCATCTGCTGGTGGGACAAAGTCTACTGTTCTTTTATTTAGAAACAGAAATAAATGTGTTTATATTGGGATGCATATATAAACTGGTCATCATGTTTTACAATGAAGAGGACTCCAATTTATAATTTATTACAGTTTTATAATTTATTACAGGTTACAGTTTTGACTAAGACTGCTCAAAGTTCCCTTAGCTCTATTTACTACTAGCCATACTATCTACTAGTTGTAATATATGTAAAAAGTCATATAAAGCTACTAAATACTAACCTTTTTAATGAGGATATATGAAATCAGATAACACTAACAGGGAGAAAACATTCTTCTGAAAAAATGTTAAGAAACAAAAGAAATATTTTACTCAGTGAAATATTTCTAAAAAAAATGGTCAAGAAAAAAAAAAAAAAGAAAGTTATGAAGTTTATATAGCCTTAATTCAAAATGTGGCAATCTGGTTTAATCTGTTTGAGGTTTCAAGAGATTTGCAAGCTCATGGACACGATGTCTGTTAGCAACCATGTAGCAGTGGGTCTCCCACATCATGTTTATGAGCTTTGCATGATCATGGCAGTCCAGTGGGATGTCCTCTGACAGCTGGGGGCTGAATCGAAAGTATGGGACATTGATCATGCTGCACCAAGCCCTGGCCCGATCTACTACACGCCCTTCTGATAAGGAGGCCTAGAATGACACAGTAAGTTTTATTAGGAAGGTCATATCATGATGGGGAGGGTGAGAGACAGGATAGTAGGTTAGAGATAAATACAGACTGTTTCATTTATATTTTAAGATCTATGTCTTCTATCGTGAGTGTATACATGTGTGCGCATGCAAACACACACATGCACCACACTTGTGCAACTACAGTGTGGTAATGCAAATTGTTTCTAACCTGATCAATCAACAAGCGGCTTAAGGAGAATACTCCAGAAACAGCTCGATAAGCTTCCAGTATGCCTTCAGGACGAAACACATCCAAGTTTTTTACTGTCACAATGGGTGGTCTGCCTGTCCCCAGTGAGACAACACATCCTATAGGTCTTGCCAAGTGGCCTTGTCCCTAAGCACAGTTGATCATCATAAAATGATAAGGAAAGCTGAAGACACTATGAGTGATAGATTATTAAAGTAAGTGAATGGAGCTTTAAAAAAAAGCAATGAAAAATAGCATGTAAGACAAGCTTTAAATTTCATTTCACACAAAGAAAAAAATAAAAGGCTTGTCCTATGTAAAACAATTTTGTATGCAGTTTTGATCTTGTTGCTTATATGTGATACTTGATATTTGCAAACAGTAGATTTTTTGTGATACTATACCCCTAAACCTCATAGTAAATTGATTTCTTTTAATTATATTTTCAAGGAACATTAATTTCTAATTTTTCTATGTAGCCAAAAAAGACTATATCATCTTTGAAATTTCAAAGCAGTTTTCAACTCAAGACCAATATCAAAGAATCTTTTGCTCCTTGGAAGCTTATGCAGTTAACAGAAACAGGGACAAAGTGAATAAAACCACTTTTCACTATATTTCAAGGTTAGCTTTTAATTTTAATACAGTAGTGGCAAAACTGTATGCCAGAAGAGAACAAGGAGGTGATATCAGAACTAACTGTCAGTTTTAGGCCCATGTTATACTCATGTATCTCTGTCATCATATCCAGGGTTGGGTTGTTTGAGATAAGACCCCCATCAAGGAAGCGCCCAAAAGCTCGGAAATATGTTGGCGCTGCCCCTGTGCTGCGTGCAGCTTCCCAGATAAGCTGATCTGAGAACAGAAAATGCTCTACTCAACATTAAATGATAAATGCTAAATGTGTCCCTTTTGTTGGGATAAAAACCCCACTTTCTGACTTTAAAAATAAAAAATGTGTGTGGGGGAGATGAAAATTAGACAGAAATATACATAATCATGTAAAAATTAATGATTGACTATTTAATTATGAGCATGAGAGAATTATAATAAAGCTGGTGAAAAATTAATAAAAGACAAAAGTGTAAAGATGAAATGTAACTAGTGCTGTGATAGTAGATCTGAAAATTAAAACAAAAATAATTAAAGACTTCTAGTTTTCATGATAATTGAAAATATAAAACAAGATTTAAGGCTCACCATCTGGAGAAGAAACATATGGAAATCGTCTGCTCTCTTCTTTATCCAAATGTGGCTCCTCGAAAGGCTGCTCATATGTACGGAAAATATGCATTGCTGCTGGATACATATCTGCTACAACAGCTGTGATCATCACTCTAAAAACAACCAGAAGTAAATATGACACAACTTTATTTATCCCAGAGGGAAATTAGTAAGCTCTTCATACTTTTACAACTATCAATCGAAAACCACATAGCTCACCATCAACACCCAATAATATTCATACCTGTCACACAGACTTTTACTAACCAGACTCCCTTACAATCACTGACCACAGAGTAACCTTGACTTCTTTAACTTCTGAGCCTGTCCTCACTATGCTGGGAGATCTGCCATTGAGAATTTAACCTTTAACGGCAGCCAGACTTCTTTCTTGTACTCTATAGTTTCCTATCCACTTATTTTCTTGCAATATTTTATGATATAGTTAATACAAATAAAAAACCCAACAACTAGTGAATGACTAGATAAAAGTTATACTAACTGTATAACCTTTACAATCTTAAAGACTTTTATTCACAAATTCAACACAATAATTGTTAAGCATTCCACTTATTCAAATATACTTCTGCCCTTCTTTGGTGAAACATACTTTGGATGTTTGATGTCAGACATGACTGAATGCTCCCCAAACTCTCTTTTCAGCATGGTCTCAAAAAGCTGGCTGCTGTAGGGGCGATTACCTTTGAAAACTTCATCTTTCATTCGTACATATAGACCTTTGATGTAGGCAAGAGAAAAGCCTGCACACATTAAAAAAAGAGTGCCACTCAATAACAACTCAAAATTAACATCAACAAGTTTAACACATTTATTTAGTTATTTACTCATAGAGAACTGGTCAGTACAAACCTCTAGCAAGAGCAAGGGCAAGAATGCCACCTGTACTTGTGCCTCCAATCCAATCAAAACACTCTTGAATAGGCTTGCCCAGAGCTGCTTCTATCTCCATGAGGATCTGAATCAGCACCAGACCTCGGATGCCTCCTCCATCCAAACTTAAGACCTACACAACAGAAAACCATTCAAGATCATCCTTTTTGTAGATTGTAATGTGGTTCAGATTTATGGGGCTGTCAAGTGCTTTATTCTATGAAGATATTAGCATGCATCAGTCTCCCAGAGATTTCTTTAGCTATTTTATAAATCTCATATAATGAGTGTGCTGATCTACCCGTTAAGCTGTTTTTACAACAATTTACCAGTGACAGACTACAGCAGATTGAATCTTATATACACCTGCTCCAATTAAGTTACTGGGATGGCCCAGACTCTGTAACAGGTAGACATTTTTGAAGATGTCTTCAATTCTACATGATGATAGGCATGTCCCGCTGGAAGAGTTCCATAAACTTACATCAGGCTGCCCATTCTGTGTGCCTGCATGAAGGACAAACAGACTAGGCTGTCCTTTGTTGTTTTGATCATGCTGCTTCTAAACGTTACTGTATACAAATGTATGTAGTCCACATCTGAGTCTGAATAACGATTGTATGAGAGTCTGTCTGGTGGAGCGAGTATGAAAAAGTGATAGTATTGTTGATTGTTGTAGTTGTTGTGCTGTGAGGTTGTAATACTTGCTTTCCTATATAGTTTAGTGTATTCCTTGTTACTCCTCGATGAGATTAGGGCTGCAACAATACCTCGCCAGCGAACCCAGTTTTGGGCAGCCCCTTACTCAGTTGGGCCCACATGGTTCTGACGTCCTTTGCCTTGCTCTCTACTATTCTTTACCAAGTCTGCTTAGGTCTCCCAACTCTCCTCTTTCCCTGAGGATTCCAGGTAATTACCTGCTTGGCAATGGTGTCAGCTGGTTTGCGCAGGGTGAATCCTATCCAGCCTCATTTGCACTTTTTGATGTCTTGGCTAGTGACATTCCTGGTTGGTTCTTTTCCACAGGCTGCTGTTGGAGATCTTTTCAGGCCGTCTTATTTCCAGAACATGGCATAGGCATCTGTTGGTAAAAGTCTGGAGGTTGTTGTTGATGGTGTTTGCCACTCTCCAGGTTTCAGAACCATACAGTCGGACTGCTTTTACATTGGTGTTGAAGATGTGGGTTTTACTGCGGAAGGATAATGCTTGGGAGTTCCAGATGGGGTGTAGGTTGTTGAAAGCATGCCTGGCCTTGTTGATGCGGCTTTTGATGCATCAACTTTATTGATAATTCTCCCCAGATAGGTGAAGCGGTCTGTTTCCAGGATGTTCTCTTCTTGAAGTTAGATTGGGTGTTTCTGCTTATTGTTGATTCTCTATATCACTTCACTGTATAGTTGGTACTAATTGATCTCTGGATTAAATAAAGTTATGTTTTATCATATATTACCATCTGCCTATTTAAAGTAACACATTCTAATAATCATTCAACTTACGCGATCACCAATATTGTTAGGAATTTCCGTCATCTCCAGAACTGAGCCAGAATTGTTGGTCACTGTAGCACTCATTCCTTGTGCTGACAAGAGCTCATCAAACATGGCTAAAGAAACAGGTGCAAATAGGTTACACACTGTCATAATTAATGCAAAATACAGAGGGTAATCCCAGTCTATCCACTATCAAAATTTACGAACAGCATATAGATAGGAGGTGCAAAAAAAAAAAACACAAAAAAAACCCATCTTAAAATTTTGGTGTATAAGAAATCAATTCACAAAATTTCATCCTAATTGAACTTAATAACTGGAAAAAAGTTATGAAATGTTTAGATATTTTTATTATCACCAAACAAGTAAATAATGAAGGGAACAATCCCTGTGATGAAGCAATTTAAAATATATACTTAATGGCTTTTCACAATAAGTAAATTTTTAAAATAATGTAAACAGCTAGTGTACTAATGTAAATAGAATACATAGAAAAAGTAAGAGAAATCTCACTGGAATTCTTTAACTTGTTATCATTATTGTTATTTTTAAAACCTTACACCTACCCACACTGTCTACTCTCATGAGAAGGGACATGGTTTTATCAGGAATGCCATTGTGGCTTCCCTCTAACACACAGCCAGCAGTGCAGCCCTTGATCTCTGACCCACAGCGCTCAGCCCCAGACACATGCAGGAGATACAGAATGAGTTCACTGTTGCACAAAAGATAGAAACTTAAAAAAGAACAAAACAAGAAAACAAAACAAAACCAAAAAACCCTCCACATCTACAAGCCATTATTATGCAGTAACAGTGCTCATAATCTTAAACGTTTCCATCCTTATAAGTTGTTTGTAAATGTCTAAGAACACTAAGATAAACTTTTCACCATTTATAGTCTGTTCTCATTTGATTTCTTAAAAGTTATTGATTTTTCTGAAATCTCTGAAGTACCTCTTGCAAAGTTGAGGAGGAATTATCATGTTTCTGTTTAAACCCAACAAGGGCGGAGATGGGGCCCATGACCTTTAGTAGGCAGGACAATAATGAGCATTTCAAGCAGCTGGTTGCTTTTAATGGAGCAAAATTTAAAGAATCTTTTGGCAACTTTAGAGAGAGCTTTGGTTCAACAGTAAAAAGTGTTGACTGGTATCTATATAAATGAATCTACTTTTTTTTTGTGGAATTACCTGTTTTTGCTTTTTGAGCTTGAAGCAAGATGACGAGGAGAATGATTCTCATTATTTTTGATGTTGGGATTTGCGCAGAACACGATATATGTCCTCACCATTTCTGGATTGTCATCCTGTTATAGACAAATGGTTTTGAATAGTGTTTTCACTGAAATTATGAACTGTTATGGCCAGACTAATTTAATAGTTCATGCATTGACGTAACAATGTCAGATTGCGTGGTTTAGTTTGTTTGAGTGCATGTTTGTATGCAATTTTTGTAAGTAATACATAACCAGAGACTTACCTTAACAGCTTTGTGAAGAACAGTCTCCCCATGACCATCCTGTACGTTACAGTCAGCACCATGACAAAGAAGGGCAAGTATACACGTCCTTCTTTTCTCCCTCATCATCACAAGGAGAGGGGTCTCCTCTTCCAGGTTTTTTAGGTTCATGTTACATCCTAATGCAGCCAGCTTTATTACCACCTGTTAGTCACACACAACAAACACACATACACACAAATAAACACACACATGTTAACCTCCCAAAATGGATGGGTAATGGTAAAGTACACTCACTATGTACATATGTACCTTCTTTCAACAACACAAAAAAATGCCTTTTTTGGCTGTCCAGGTTGTGATATATTTGTCTCCTGGATGAAAGATATGACAGGACAATGTAAAACACACCCTTCTAACAGAATTAAGCTCTCGTGTATGTCCAAAATAATTTAAAACATACACAGACAAGTGGACTTTCAGGAAGAAAAATAAACACATTTAGGGGAGTGAAATGCAAATAATATGAATATACACTTACAACAAAAACCAAATTTCAAATTTCAACACTCACAGTGGTAAATTAAAAAAACTATATACATCTTTAGTTTCTGCATAAAACAATCTATTCAATTAAAGTAGCGAGCATTTTTTTACTCCCTTTATCTACAATAGCTATAGTATTATTATATGAGCAGGATTTAGGTCCCTGGCTTTTTTCTTTCCAATCAATAATTGTCACTAGCATGCAGGAGGTCAGGGTCGAACTTGAACCTCTATTGCTTCTAGATTTTACAAAAGTTAATTCTACTTAGTGTATGGTAACTAGGACATGGGCTCAGGCTTAAAGCTTTAAAGATATCAGTGGAGTGAGAAGTAGGGTTTCAAGGTATCAGTAAAATAGAGATATGCCCTGCTTGATCACCTGCAGGTGTTTAAGGACAGCCTGGTGAAAGTCTCAGGGTGATGTCACATGGAAAAGTGATGTCCCTCACGTGTCTTATGTTGTGCACTCCAAGGTCAGTAAAAGTAATATTATCTGACAAAAGTAGAGGTCCAACACTACACCTAGCAACGACCATAACAGGTGATAAAACCAGAGCAGGGGTGAACACATCGACCTGCTTTCTAAGACACAAAAGTACATGCCACCTCATGTCATGCACTTGTGCCCTAGTCCTGCTTGGTGGAAGAAGCTGTAACTTGGGCCTTGCCTTGATTAGACAAGTATACAGTAGGTGTGATTCAGAGGTCTCTCATCAACACTGAGATTTTCCCATTCCTGTTAGTCAATACACTGGGACCTCAGAGCTCAGAGAATGTTCTTTTATACCCTTTGTACCTGCTTATGGTAGTATAGGCATTCTCATTTTTGTTTTTTTTTTGCACAGTGTGTAACATGTTGTGCTTGGGTCTAAACTAAACTGGTCATTGACACAGCCTCACACAAGCCCTAAATGCATACTTTTTCATACTATGCTTCACATACTGTGTGACTTGTATGTTTATGAACCTTATAATATATATAAAACTAAACCACATATATAAACTTAATAGAATCCGAAGCTATAACTGAAATATCAAAATCTGACTAAAAATTTTCTGTTGAAAACAGCCGACAGATTGATCTGATAAACAATTGTCCTAAGAACCTCAAAATAACAAATACAGAGAAGCAGTATTTAAAGGTATGATATGACACTAGACATTACCTCTTCTGAACATGCATGATGGAGTGGTGTACGACCAAGAGAGTCTCTGATGTCCAGGTGCTTGGGATAGACTGAAGTGATAGCTTCAATTGACCTGTCATTTACAAAGCTTATGACATTACATTTCTCAATTATGCACAGATGAGATTCCCAGACAAGTTACAAGTTCTTATGTTGTTGAAATTTTATTGTTTCACTTTTCTAACATATACTTTTCACAGATAAAATGTAATTGTATGTTTCAACTGGGGACAGTTGGTGGTGCAGTGGCTGAAGTTCTTGTTACCACAATAATGAGAACTGGGTATCATGGGTTCATATCTTGGCTCAGACATTTTCTGGATGTGACATCTATTTACAGGGCTGAGCATTGGTGGTCTTTTCTGGGTACTCTGGTTTCCTTGACACCATGTGTGTGCTCTTCATTGTGTTGTGTATAGTGTACTTGTGTATGCAAAAGCAGTTTGGCCGATAATATCTTACTAAAACATTTTAGAGGTTTAGACATCAGTTACATATTTATAATTAAAAGGCCGAAGAACAATTCCCTGTGCACCCTTTGTTTGACTGATGTTCTTGTTAAACATGTACTTTGCTGGTATTTACTCCATGAACATATGCTTGAATCTTACCTTATGTCTCCATTGCTAACTGCAGCATGGATAGGCAGCAATGAAAGATTGTTGACGGCAGGGTCAGCACCTGCCTGAATCAGAATCTGTGTTGCTTCTGGAAGTTTCTTTAAGCATGCCAAATACAGAGGTGATTCTCCTTTGTTGTTTGACTTATTAATGGTGTCTGATTTGTCATAGTCTTTCAACACCTATGGAATAAAACAAGGTGAATGTTGCATTAGTCTGGAAACTTGCAATTAGGAAAATCGAATATTTTTTCCTCCTTGCTGGATGATTAAGAGTTAACACAACAATATTAATTAGCTAAATCAATAATTTAAACCATGTAAATAAGTAACACTGTAGATGGATGGAATTTGTTAGGGTCCATGACACTAGGCTTCTTCTCTCTGCCTTTGTACATATGCTAGGAATTATTCTGTGATTCACGTGCAAGCTCAAAAAGCCATGCAAGGGCAGAAGAGTAAAGTGTAAAGTAACAATTAAACCCCTTCGTCATATATACAGAAAAGGTACTTTTAACATAGCAGAAGCAGGCCGCTTTGTGTCAGCCTGTAGCATGCTAACATGCATTTGACGCAAAGAACAAATTTGTAAAATGTTTGTGAAATGTTTTGCTATTACTACATGCAAGGTAGCTGCTAAAAACATTTGACACGCTACTTCCCTTTGATTAAATTAACCCACAGGATTTTCAGCCTTTTCAATGTTATTCTTTTTTCTGGTGAAGTGAAGCAACATGCCCAAAGACACTAATGTTACATGTGTTTACTTAACGTTTTGTGTAGCAAAGTCATCAGAATGATATATACCTTGTTAGTCTCCTCATTTTGGATAAACTTCATTTGTTTTAGAGGATCTAAGTTTACTAAAGCGACACAGCAGCAGACATTTTTATATCCATGATATTACTGTAACTAAATTTTTAAAAATCTTTTTCTAATTAAACATATATGCATATTTAAAAAAAATGTTATTGCTTCAAGGTACAAACAGTTAATTTATACATAATTTTATAGATAACAAGTAAAAGCTTCATAGCAATAATTCTATAGTAAGAAATAAAACCTTTGTAAATTTTATTTTGTGACATACTGTTATTTTAAAAAATAGCCAAAATGTGGTGACCTGTAGTAGACAATTAGGCTGAAAATGTGGTGACTGCCTTGAATTAAGAATTAAGTCAAGAGAATGTTGGAGGTGCTTAAAAGTACAAGATCATGCTCACAGTTATGACAACAGCACAGAAAATAACAGCATGGTGGTAGACTGTATATCCATGTTTGTCAACAGCATCAACAGCAGCTCCACATCGCAACAACACTTCCAAACTCTGAGGCTGCTTCCCCATCACACTGGCCATCAGTGGAGTGATTTGTGTAGCATGGCAAGGTGTGTTCATAAAGCTAAATCGACATTAAAAAAATGTCTTTGTTCTTCTTATGCCATCAGTTCAAATAATAAAATTTTTATCAATTCCTCTTTTATCATCCTTCATGCTTGCCTTTCAAAAAATAAAAAATGTTCTTTTAAGATGCAGACTGTTGTGAAGTATCTAGCTCTATGCTCACAAGAAAAAGAAAACCTAATTCACTGCAGATATGCATGCACACATGAATGCACGTGCATATGCACACACTCATCTTTTATGTTTGAAGAATAATTTCCTTATCATGTTTTTAATGTTCTCAACATGCAGTACCATCAATTATATAATTCTCTTTAGTGGGTTTTCAGTACTGCTTTATCAAAGTGAAGTGTGATTAACTTTTTAAAAAACATTTTAATGTACTTCGTTATATCAAAAAAAATATATATATTTGTTGAATAAACTAATTTATAATAGGTAAATAAAAGAAATATCTCACAACTGAACAGCAGGGTTTTCTAGAGCAGTATGTAACCCAACGTAAGCCACAATATGTGCAACATTCCATGTTTGGTGCTCACGGATGCAATCACAAAGTTTCTGTAGAACTTCTATAGTAAGGTAAGTCGGACAGCTTAAGCCAAGAATTACCATAGACTTGCTCATTGCTTCATACAGACAGTTTGCCTCAATCTCATTTGTCTGCATGAACAAGCTGCAAAGAATTTAAATACAAGTAGACAAATTCTTTTCCTTATATCTGTGGGGTGGCACGATACAACAATAACAAATGTTCAAGAACACAGAAAATGTGCCCTTGAATTGCTTAAATGCTAACATGCTATTGGCAGAAATAGCTCATAAATGAAAATAGTGTAATTACATTAAGTCAGCATTAGAGAAAGATTATAATAATACATTCTAAACAAAACAGTTATATGCATTATTCAGTTAGTCATGGAGTAGCACTGTTTAATCCCATGATTTAACTATGCTTGCTAATATGATTGTTTAGAAAACAAAATGTCCTTTCGGACATAATAATGAAACATTAGGCATACACAGCATACTTTCCCCCAGTTAGCTGTACACATCCATGAAAATGCACACAGGTGTGCATGCACATACACACTCAAAAAGCACACAAAGCAATCTCTTTCCCTTCCTTTTTCCTAGCAAAAAAGCTGTTCAGATTACCTATAACTTTTCTTTGTCGGTCCAACGCCAGTCAAAACACATTCCGAGACACCAGGGCGTTTGAAAAGGTATAAACAGTCATTTTGATAGATGACTTGAAAGCTAGAATCAGATTAATAAAAATATTTTTAGATTATACAATACCTGTTACTTTCTACACTTTTTAAACTTAATGAATGGTAGCTATATCTTCAAATCATCGGTGCCAGGAAATAGCATTTAAGTTATGACACAAAAACTTGATATGATAAATATAAAATAATAACCTGCTCCACCTGAACTTTTGATAAAATTTTTAAAAATATCTTCCCAGATATAGCAATGTAGCATAAGATATCAACAGATGATTGACTGTAAGTAAGAATAAACAAGAGCTATAACTACCTTTTATAACTTTCATAATCAACAAGTTGTACTTTGTATGGGGAAAGTGTGGCAGTAGCAACATTGATCACACCTCCTATTCCCATGGTCAGTGATTTCAGAATGTTGTCCATTGGAGTTTCTTAATTTTGACTGCTACTTTTTAAGACCTGAAATTCGAATGCAACTTAAATTTAATCAGAATCAAGCATATCATTTTTAAAATATCAGTTTCAAATTTAATGCATATGTGGAAGGCTCAATATCTATGCATATGCATGAATACTTGACTATTTAATTGAAAGTCCAGGAGGATCACACTTGCCAAGCCAATTAGAACAAAAAGCAGAAAAATGATGATTTAATCACCAACAACACCCCCCCCCTCCCAAAAACAAGACAAAACAACAACCCACATCAGATATGTTCTCTGATTTAAGATTAGTACTATGTGTGTTTCTCCTTCCCTCTCCCATTATACATCATATACCAATTACATTTTTATTTTAACCATAGGTACTCAACCCTTTATTATTATAATATTATTATATGTGATGCAAAAATATATTATGTACACAAAAAGTGCTCAAAATCATGATGCAATGTTTGAACATTTGTACACAGATACACCTAACTAGCATATGGTCCCAGGACACCCACTGGCTGCCTTCACAAACACATCTACATACAAGCCTGACGGTGTTTGTTGACCTTTATCTGTGAATGTATCTTGAGAATGGATCTAGTATATTTTCCTACATTTGGGTAAATATCTTGCATTGATCATTGGACAAAATATTTGCACCCACCATGCAGCTTTTCAAGGAGAATTTATAGGAAACATTTTTACCTACTGAAGTTGTCAAGCAATGAATTTGCATAAGCAATTCTCTCTTTTGTTATACTATAGTATAATTAGTGTAAGTTGAATACCTATGAATATCTTTACATGGACTGGCGGTCTCAGATATATGCGTTATTCTTACTGTTAACCGTGTATAACTGTAAATATAAGAACTTATATCAAGAAGACACAAGTGTTTAAACCTGCTTCCTACACGATTTTATTTTTGGCGCACACATCTGATTTGTGGAGTGCGAAGCATGAAAGATGAAAGATTTTCACACGCATCAATGTTTACCGTATTCCTTGCCTGCATGGGGTTTTATGCCTCGCTGACTCTTGAGGTGAGGTTACTGCATGAGGGTCTCAGCATGAGCAATGCAACTGAAACTTGTAAACACATCGAATTATCTGTTCTCTCTATGCCAAACTTCTAGATTAAAATTATGGCAATATATTAACGAAACAGTACACTTATACTTATCGATGTGTAACCGAGAAGACAAAGAAGTATTACCCCTGACCTTTAGATTGCATTTATTTCGTTAACGACACAGGAAGCAGACGAATTTAAAGGGGAAATAACTCCTCTGTACAGGTCTTTTTGTAAAGTAAGCAATGGCGTGCACAACTTCAAGATTAGGACGTGCCTGTTGTCACTTTTTGAGGAGGAAAGACATCTCAGGCCTTCAGAAACGGCTGTCTTCCTTTTTTCCAATTAATGACAACTTGTTTAGTCTGACAGATGAACAGAAGCAGGTAAATGTTTTACATGCTGACACACCTACGGCTTTTACCCAATCGAATCATACTTTCCAGGGGGACTGCTTTGCCGATATCATATGTATACATAGTAGTCACCGACCTATATTAAATGAAGGTCCGTGTATGTAACCCTAGTTCCTTGCTCGTCGTCTACCGTATAATCAGTCGATTGTGCTCTATGCATGTTTTATGTGTGTACATAATCGTCTTTCTGTTCCACGTGAAAAAAAAAGTTAAACACCGTAGACAACGCTAACACGATCACTGTTAAAAGTTTATAGTGCGGTAGATGCTGCAGTTGTTACCCCCACTCACACTCAGACACATACTCCACTCAGACACATACTCCGCTCGTGCACGTTAGATAGTAACAACATCTATAAAATAAGCTTACATTTATGAAGCAATGCTTTATTGATTTATTACAGTTGCGAGAAAGTGTGTTTCAATTCACACAAAAGGAACTGGCGCCGAAAGCAGCTCAGATTGACAAAGAAAACAACTTTGCTGACATGAAGGTGGAGAATGTTGTTTTAATATCTTACAAAAATGAATGGTGAATATGTTGTACCACCGTATAGTTATAAATTAGGCTATAGTTCCACTTTGCGTTTTCACACGGAGAAAAGTTTCTGTGCTACTTTATTTTCAAAAATTTTAATTCACAAAAATCACTGTTACAGCAATTTTGGCTTCAGTGTGGTGAACTTGGACTGTTAGGTGCAACTGCGCCAAGTAAGTACATAATTGTATTTGAGATGAGGTTGTATGTGAATGTGGAAATTTTAAATTTTATTGGAATTTACTAGTAACCAGAGATAGAAATGTAGTACTTTTTTAGAGATCTCTTACATTTGTGAATAATACACAAACGAATTGCAAACAATGTTTTTGGATTGTGCCAAACACAGATCAGTAGCATCTATAGTTCTGTTGCCTAGTATGCAATGTAAATTCTGCCAGTATCTTCTAGTCATGCAGCTGGGATTACACTCTGGGGTACAGCAGTGCTGTTCAGTGCAGGTGCCTTGAAACCTAGGAAGACTGGAGTGTTATAAATTATGCTAAATGGGATGCTTTTAAGTAATGTAATGAAAAATTTTTTTTGAAATCTTGAATTAGAAAGACTATTTTTATTTTATGTTTACAATTGTACATGTAAACACATGCATATTATTTTCACTAATCCCTGCATTCTATACCAGGTAAGTATGGTGGGTCAGAGCTGAGCTATTTGGATCACCTGCTTATCATGGAGGAAATGTCTCGTGCCTCAGCTGCTGTTGCCTTGAGCTATGGGGCCCATTCTAACCTTTGTGTCAACCAAATTGTGCGCAATGGGACAGAAGGACAGAAAGAGAAATACCTGCCTAAGGTTGGCATTCAGATACTTTGTTCATTACATTCAGCTTATAATCACACCTTTCCAAACATCAAAATTTGTCCTCTAAGTCACTGCAATGTAGGCAGAAGAACTATGAGCAGCCAATGAGAAGCACATGTGTCTGTTCTGTCATGTACTCATTTGTGTCCTCTCTATTATGTAACGGACATTCCTTGTTTGTCCTTCAAAATTTACAATTTAATTTGAATTCATTTAACATAAATTTATGTTGCTACAAAACACAATCCTAGATTTATTAAATTTTGAGACCAAAGGTACATGTGTTGGCAGTTGATAAAAGGAGAGGCAATTGGTGCTTTGGCTATGAGTGAAGCAAACAGTGGGTCTGATGTTGTATCAATGCGTCTGAAGGCAGAAAAAAAAGGTTGAGTATTATCCTAAAGGATGCATTTTGCTCTCATTCTTTGTGCATATGTGAATACACTTGTTTGTGAATTTATTTCCTTATGTTCCTAATTTCCAAATATTCCTAAGCTGGTGGCTGCTGTAGATGTTTTTTGTGCATTTTCTGTTTGCATTGTACATCACCTTTCATAAGTACTGTAAATAGGTAAAAAAGTAATCTTTGTGCTATGTATGTTTTTCAACTAATGATGTACTTAAGGAATATACAGTTTATTGTACATTTTATAACATCCCTTTTGATTTTTTTTCAGGTGATTATTATGTACTAAATGGCAATAAGTTTTGGATCACAAATGGTCCTGATGCTGATGTGCTGGTTGTGTATGCCAAGACAGACTTTACTACCTCAAAGCCTCAACATGGCATAACAGCATTCTTGATTGAAAAGGTGTTCAGTCCATTATTTATACTGGAAGGTAGACCTTTTGAAGGGTAACCTGAGTTGAAACTGAACTTTTGTTTAAGGTTGCTGAGATGGCAATTGGAAGTAAATCCTAAAATTGTCTCAAAGTGTATTGCAATTTTTAAAAAAAAAACCAACATATATTTAAATTGATCTATGTGTTAACAATTGAAACCTATGGAGGCAAAAACCATCATGAGCTACAACCAGCATATAATGAGACATTGCATTAACAGCGAACCTAGTTTTGTGGTGTCACAGGAAATCCAATCTTTATTTTTTTTCCACAATGCCCACACAAAACAAATGCAAATATTTTCATGCTTTCATGGAGGCACATTCCACAACTTTCGTAAACAACAGTGCACCCTTAGGCTAATGTTTTTGGTTATTTTTGACTTAGCAGATAATTATATCTGTATGTGTGTGTCTGCTTGCTAGGGAATGGAAGGATTTCGTCCTGGACAGAAGCTTGATAAACTTGGTATGCGAGGGTCTAACACTTCAGAATTGATTTTTGAAGACTGCAAAGTACCAGGTAAAAAAAACACTATTTTATTGTCTTTTATACATAGTTGGTGACCCTCATGTAATGTTGTGCAATATTTACTGTTATGTAAACCTTGGTACCCCTTTCCCTTAAAAGAGAGACAGCACACATACAGAGGTGGTCACCTTTTGCTTTTGACTTGTGCAGATTGCATGTGCTAGAGAGAATTAAAAATCAGAATTTGTAGTTTCTATCTCTTTTAACCCTTTAATGACCAGGGAGCATATTTGTGCCATAGTTTTAAACTGCCCCCAGATTCGACTGAATCAATTGAGTGGTGTAATCTGTATGAAACCACTCAGTATATCACTGACTAATAAATAAGGCTTGTTTTGATATATATATATACACACACATTAGCTTTGGTACAACTACTATGTAGACACTGTTGCTGACCAAAGTTTGTTATGGATGTTTAAAATGATTAAGTAGTACATGAAAATAAAAGTGTTTTTTATATATATACCTGCATACAGACATTTGAGGGGCTGAGCACTACTGTGCTATTATCTGTATTTATAACATGAACAGTTTAACTCTAAACAGTTGAAAATATCTTGGAAGCTGAAAACAAAGAAGTTTATGTCCTAAGTGTTGAAAACCCTGCTGGGTGAGTGAAAATGTTAATTGAAGTTACTTTGTTTCTTGAGTTCTAATTTAGTTGTTTGAATTTCTCCAGTCTCCCCAACACAAAGTGTTTTGCTTTTAAAATTTTCATTGTTTAATGTGCTGTTATGAGTTAAGTAAGATAGCAAGTTTGTTGTTGATGTACAATGTACAATTATTAATTTACTGAAGTATATATAAATATAAACGGTTCAAGTAAAGTAAAACACTGAGTCAATAGTAAAATTGAAGATGCAGTACAGTAGTCATCGATGATAGCTTTTGTTCTAATGCTGGCTTGTTTATTTATGTAGGGGTAGAGAAAAGGCTTTCTTTAGATCTGCTACATGCAGCTGTATCATTTGTTTGTGTATTTGCACACATTAACATTTGTGAATCAGGAACAAAGTATGTGCTGGTGGTTGACAAACCAAAATGCAATACAAAATGCAGCTCATACAGTGCTCCTGTGTTGTCATGGCCTGCTGAATCATTACAAAGAAAATTTGAGATCTTTAATGAATGTTTAATTAGGGAATAGAAAAAGAATCGATAAAAAGGAGCCAAACATCCGTAAGGAAAAGCTATTTTGAAAAAAATAATATATATATAAATATTTGACTGAGTCTTATGAAAGAAAATTCATAGGAATAATTTGACATATATATATATACACACGCACACAGTGTTTTTTTTTTTTTTTAAGGTGCAGGTAAATATATTTTTGAAGAAACATAAAAGCATTAATGGGAATGTAAGGAACTTGTCATTATCTTTCTTTAGTATTGGATCAGTTAAACATTTTGGAAGGTTCATTTTCAAGGTCAAATTCATGTTCTGCTAGAATTTATTTCTGAGGAATAAGGGTAAAATAAATGATATTGTTAAGTTAAATGCATACAGTGCTTTTTTTCTTCTGTCATGCCTAACTTTCCTTGTGCATGATGCCAACAGCTTCTAATATGCTGGGTCAGCTGAACAAAGGGGTGTATGTCCTGTTTAGTGGACTTGACATTGAACGACTGATCCTTTCTGGAGGTCCTATTGGGTAAGTGATGTACAAAAATTGAGTGACACAATATTGTGCAAGTTTTGAATTAGATTTAAAAGCTGTTTTGAGGACAGTCTTATTTGATAAAAATGTAAAGAAATAAGTGCTTGAATTGGATGTGAAAATTACAAAAATGTGGGAAAAATAATTTTATTTGAGCTTATTTTTCATGTTAAAATAGAGAAAGAATGCTCACTGTGGGTGCTTGAGAGAGAGGCAACCATGGATGAATACAAGTTCATGTAGAAAACAGGAAAAAATATTGAGGCTCTATTCAAAACTGACAGTCATTATTGTTGCATAAATCTGTTTTTTATAATTCTTTTCTTTCCTTTTTCTATTACAGCATTATGCAGGCATGTTGTGATTTAGCATTTCAGTATGCTCATGTGCGTGAGGCATTTGGTACCAAAATTGGTCACTTTCAGGTACAGAGAAATAATCATTCTTGCGTCTTTCAATTTTGATGAAATTTATCTCAACTGATGTCCTACATCAGTTATTTTACTAAGAGTGATAAAAATAAAGAAAACCAGTCAATATACATTGCACATGAGGAAATTTTATTTGGAAAGCATTTATATTTATAGCTTGATTTTTATTTTTCAATGAGTATTTCTGTTTGTAAGCAAATTTAGTTCTTAGCTGATGACTGATATTTCATCTAGATGATTCAAGCCAAGATAGCAGACATGTACACTGTGCTCAATGCAAGTCGTTCCTATGCCTACAATGCTGCACGATCCTTAGGCTGTGGCCAGATTCTTCCAAATGTGAGTTTGCCTCTGTACATCCAGTGACACTAAACTTAGCTAGTACTGAGAAAAAGTACTTTGATTATGAGCTTAAGAAATCTTGAAAAAACAACAATTCTTTGTCATTGTTTAAGAGTACACTTTAGCATGCTTTTCAAAATATTTGGTTTTAGCTATGTCCGTCCTAGTGTTTTTGTAGGGTGTTCGTAACTGTGAATTATATAAATCTTGATATGTCTGAAAATAGAACTAGCCATCTTTTCATTTGATATGCTGCAAACTTTCCTGGTCATGTAATTAAAATAAATTTTAAGATGATAATGCTTTTTCATATAAGGGGTTCTTCATGATTTATATATTATAGTTCATGATAGGTTAATTTTGATTTCTTCTTGTTTAGGACTGTGCAGCAGTTATTTTGTATACAGCTGAGAATGCAACCAAGATGGCTCTAGACACAATTCAGATCTTAGGTTTGTGCATCATTGAGTGTTTTTATAATGTCTTATATATATTATAGTTTTGACCTCTTTGTGTGCGTGTTGCTATTAGAAAACTTGCATGCTGCAAATGAGATAGAATTATATATTTACTCCTGAGAATTACCATCTGGTAGTTAACTCAACATAGCCATTAAAATTAAAGTATGATCTTAGTCTATTAAAAACAATTTTTATGTTTCTGGAAGGAAAAAAAGAGCCGTTTAGTATAATCTTGAATGGCTGGTTTATTGACAGGAGGAAATGGCTATATAAATGACTATCCATCAGGAAGACTGCTTAGAGATGCCAAGTTGTATGAGATTGGAGCCGGTACCAGTGAAATCCGTCGTCTTGTCATTGCCAGGGCCATAAATGCCCACTACAGATAAAGTATTTCTCAAGTAACTAAAGTTTCTGTGATCATCTGTGAATGTATCTGATATCTCGCCAACAGAGTATTTGAGTGAATAATAAATGATTTAATCTAAGACTTTCTTATTCTTAAAAAAGCATAATTATAGATATTTTTATTATAATTTTAAGAAAAAAATTAATCGTTAATAAACACATGACACAAAGGTGTTCCTCATTTGTTTTGATTTTCGGAAGCACACATGTAATTATAGATGCTTGAGTTTATTTAATAGTGAATGTAATAACTTTTATAAATGTGCCTGGAACATAAAGTATAGTAATGAGACAGTTGTCTTACATCTGATAACAAAATATTATATGCAAAAGTTCTGTGAAATGCCTCTGGCAACATTACCTGCAGCTGTCACAGCCAAGTTAATAATAAAATAATGGTTAATTGGAAAAGTTTGAACATTTTTTAATTATTCATTGATAATGTTCACTGTTACACGTCAGTGTTAAGTTGCAGTTACAAACATTATAAAGAAATACTTGGAGCTACTGCTTGGGTATCCTTCTATTGGTACTGGTTAGGTCGAGGTGTTTTATGAGAAATAAATGAGAAAGCTGGATCTGCATTTTCAATTTTATGTAAAGAAATTACAATTTTCTTTATTAATACAATGTCAACACTCTGAAGCACTACTTTCAAAAGTGCTTGTTGTTTTAAATTCTATCATTTATCTACAGACATCATTCCTTGGTGGTTAGTCTTTGCATTGTAAATGATCTTTGAAACTTGTTGATTGGAAGGTGCATTGAAACTTCAGCATCAAGTGGTCCATCAGAATTTTTTTTAAATAAACTGAAGCATAGTAAATTTCAGTTGACTTCTTTTGGGTTGGGGTGATATTTGTATTTGTTGTGTTGCAGTGCTCCTGTATTGTATATCTTCAGTGCTGTGTGTGAGTGTGCAAGCACGCTTGTATGATACTGAAAAATTTGTGTGAAAGAGTGCAGAGCCAATACAAAATAAAAAAGCACAAAAATATGAAAGAGTCACTTAATTGAGTATGAGGCCACCACCCCCCCCCCACACACACACACATTTATTGTCTCGAGTAGAAAAACTTGTTATAGTTCAGGGGAGGAGGGGCTCGCGATTGCATCCCCTGACTAATAAAAGTTCAGCCAATCGCAGTCTTCGCTATATTTAGTGTTCCCAGGGTGCGATGGCGGTCCATGCACGTAACTCTTCTAAGAACTTTTGAAGAATTTTTTTCGATTTTAAGTGTTTTTTTGGTCCATATTGGACAGGTAAGCACTCAAAATTTATTTTCTTTTGAAGTTCGAATAATTTATTGTGTAAGCTTAACCGTAAAAAGTTTTCCACTGCCTCGCTGTAAAAGATGCCGTCTGCTTCAGTGCTTGCGTTTCTGACCTAGTTGCATCTTGGTTGTCGATTTAGGCTGAGCATACAATCGCGCATCTTTCGTGCAGGTTTTTGTCGCAGCCAGGTATTTTTGTTTTCTCCTGTTGAACATATTTTAGATTCAGACGTGACGGCAGTCTCAGCAAGATCTGATATGAAGTAGCATCTCTACTCTGCTATAGTCATGTTCTCGGTTTCTGGAATCGGTCCGCCCACCCTCATCCTCTCGCCCTCTCCCAAGAAAGTGATTCTTTGTCCGTAACATACTGTCGTGATTGTATTGCACAGTTTGTGTGTCATAGATTCTCTTTTGCTTACTCATGTCTTTCCATCCTTTACACGCATGCACGCCACACCCATGGCATCCCAACCACAACTTCTCCCCCTCCTCCCCGCAACACACACCGAAAGAAATTATGGCACTCCAGAAACGTGAGACACCGAGGAAGATATTTTCGTTTTTTTTGTTGTTTTTGTTGTTGTTTTTTGTGTGTGAAGTATGTATAATGTTATTTTATGATCCAGTGACAATAAAAAAAGAAGGTAAATGGCTTATCTCTACATAATACTGATAATTAAATAGACTAAAATTTCTGACGGGTTTTGAATCCAACTGTTCGAGAACTTGCGGACTTTCAGAGTAACATTTCACTGCAATAACAAAAATATATAGCAATAAAAAAAATGTTCTTCTATTTTGTTTGAAATAGTGGATCTGCTAGCTTAACTTTATTGTTCTCACACTGTAATTAAAATTTGGTCATATTTATCTTAGCAGAACTAATACAGTGATACCTCGGTTCTCGAACATAATTCGTTCCGGGAGGACGGTCGAGAACCAAATTGTTCGAGAACCGAAGCAATGAAACCCAAAGGAAATAATGGAAACTGGATTAATTCGTTCCAAGCCCCAGAAAATGCCTATTTACTGGCCTAATTTGTATATAATATGTAGAAAAACATGAGTCTCAACAAGAAATAAAAAATAAAAGTGTATTTATTAACACAAAAAAAAATGTACTGTACAGTACAGTAAATTGTGTTTCATTTACTGTACCTGTACCAAACTTTATGGCAGGAGGGAATGAATGTGGAGGGAGGAGGGAAGGGGGATGGTTATTGTCACTGATGACGCAAGCAAGGCGCGCTGGGCCGAAAGAACGCCATTCGGCTCAACTCGGCTCATCTCGGACGTTCAGATGTTCGAGTTCCAAATATTTGTTCGAATTCCAAGACAAAATTTTCTCGAATTTCCTGGTCGAATACCGATTTGGTCGAAAGTCAAGGCGTTCGAGAACCGAGGTATCACTGTACTATTAACATTTTGATAGTGTACACCACCTGAATAAAGTAAACATTCAACATATCCACAATATTGACATCATGAAACTCAAAAATATTTCCCTAAAATATTTCTATTAGTATTGCAATACACTTTTTTCATAAGAGTACACCTTTTATTTCTGTTAAGTGTTTTGTCCTCTAGCCACTTGGCTGTTTCCTCAGTTATATCTATACAAGTAGTGAAACCACTAACAGTGTTAAGAATGTTTCAGAGTAAAGTAAATGTGATTGAATGTGACCAAAGAAACAAAGCAAAAACAACTGGTGTGCAAATTCATGGTAGTCAAAGGAAAAAACACCATTGCTGGGAGTAAATTGCAAAAATGTTAAGTGTTTTGAAAGTGGGATCACTCCAAGAAGTAATCTTTGTCAATTCCATTATTAATCAAAAGCCAGAGAAAAAGTACAAAGAACTATATGAATGGAAATTGGGGAAAATTGAAGAATGAAAAGATTATCATATGTACAAAAAAAGAAGTAAAAGTAGTCACTCAACCTACAAAGTAGATGATCCTATTTGTCATATGAAAGAAAGAAAGAAATTTCAAGAACTTGAAACTTTAGACACAACTACGCTAACTGAAGGTCTGACTTCAATTTGTAAATGCAACTGTCATCATCCCAAACCTAAATGGAGATAATTTTGTATTGACATGCATCAGACAAATGAACCAGTAGAGCATGAATTTTATCCACTTTCTACCATTGAAGAAAAACTCACTGAAATGAAAAGAAGCAAAGTCTTAATTCTTGTTGTGAAGTTCATATATCTTTGTTGCTGCAAGCATGTCTGAATGAAAGGGGATTCTACATTGATTAAGAAATGTAAAGTCTGAAGCATAACGTTTGTTATCTTAATAAAACTTTTTAGCAGATGAGCATGTCTTTTGTGTTACAGCACTCTTTCTGTAAGTGAATGCTGCAGTAGGATGATAGTAATGAGAATGAACATGTATGTCCTCTGTGAAAGTGCATTTTTATTGCTGAAGTCCTTCGAGGTGCTAGCTTAATGATTGTTTTTCTATGATGCAGTAAAGGTTATAGGTAGACCCAGAGATTCTTGGCAATGCTTCAACAGGGGAGCTTATGCTGAAGGCTAGGCATTTCTACAGATGTAAATGATTAGTAATGCTTACAAACAGCGATGTGTATATATATATCTGGGAGATATACATACAGTTTATAACTTAAAGGCATAATTTCAAGTTAAGATTTAATGCATTTTGTCAGTGACATTTGTGCATTTTCTTGTATATTTATCCAGCTGGCATATTACGATTCATTAATCATTAATAATAACCTTTGTGTGAAATCATAAGCTTAAGTGAGTTCAGCAAAGACTATAAGAAATATTATTTGTAATTTTCTTTACATTTTTCTGTGTAAGACTTCCTGTAGGTTTGACAGTTGGATGCTTTTAGTATGACTTCTACACTTTTACACTTTCTCACAGAATTATATAAGTGGCCATTCGTGTGAGTAAACTCAACATTGCTATCTCTTCTTACCCCTTTTGCTGACAGATATTGGTGCCACAATGCCAAGTTTACCTCTTGCTGTAAGTGTAGCTGATATTCTGGAGGTTCGGGGGGGGCCTCTCAGAGAAGGTGAAGTTTGGGCTTTGCTTTGTCAAAGTGCAGCAGCCATTCAAGACTATTTCATTAAAGGTAAAACATACTGTCTAGTCTAATGTGTTATGTTAAGGGTGCTGTAATATTGGGACTTTTTACTTGATAATTAGATTTATTATGACAATAAATTAATGCTGTTTTTCTGGTTACAAGTTTCCATTTGTTCTTCCTTTGTTTTATATATAAATATATGAAGTGACTAATTATGACTGATAGAAAAGAAAACACGTAAAAGGAGGAATAAGATGTTAGGAGGAAGAAGGAAACAGAGGCTTTTGGCTAGTCTGTTTAAGAACCAAAAAATTCAATTTTATTTTTAATGAAATGCAGAAACAGACATTTCTTAATGCTTTTATAGATAACTTCACTATCATATTGATTTATCTATACTACAGCTACAACAGCTGCTACTGTACCAGCACAGAGCTGCTATGTAAATATTGATAATTGTTGGGCTTAAAATAGATTCAGTCTTGCCATTGAATTTGCCCATCCTAAAGACAAATGGATGAAGAGAGACCTCCCTTCCCCCCAAAAAAGAAAACACAATGTCAAGGCAAGGAATGTAATTTTGTAGTCGTCTTTCTTGATGCACTTAGGATGTTAGAGTAATAGGTCAATGACAACAAACATTAGTTAAACAAGCTACCATGTTTTTAAATTATACGAGTCAAGAGAAAGTTGTTGATACAAATTTGTTTTCAGAATTGTCTTTCCTCATGAATTAGGGATGCTGCTATATTTTGCTTCTAGCTCCAGATTTTTTTTTTTTTCACACACAGAAATAACTCGGTGACTATGTTTGTACATGTAGGAGCCACACACAAAGATGGCAGTCTTTTCGCAATCAGTCCCTTGACACTAAACCTGTGTCAGGATGGTCAGGTGACTTTTGGACCTGGGAACACCACTTGGCATGGCACTGATATCATGGCACCTGAATACAGTAATTGCTGTCAACACAGCATGTCTGACACTGCTGTTGAAAAGGTGATGGCTGATACGAAGTGTGCAAAAAGAAGGATCCTGTAGTTTCACATTTTGTGTTTCTTCAGCCACTTAAATACAAATATGGTTTAAATAATTTTGCATATACGTGCAAATGTCAGCGCATCATTAACTTATTTGTTTAAGAAGTAAAGGGTTAAAAGTTGTATTGTGTCTGCTGTATAGTAGACAAATGCGCTATATAAATATTATAAAAAAATTGCTACAATGCATCATAAATAGATTAATTATACATGGAGTTTGTTTTTTTTATTTTGTATGCTTTGGTCATATTCCAGATGTTTGTGTACACCCTGGGAAGAACACTTCAAGTTGCCACTGAACATGGATTGCAACCAAATGAGGTAGTGCCATTTGAAATGTTGATGTAGTTTAGTAAATCTTTACCAGCACAACAGGCCTTAAAGTTTTACCGTTTGCAAAATACCAAATTTATTATGGTTAATTATTTTTGCATGGTATGTGTATGAGTGCAGGATCCTGGTGATTAAGTGCACTAAGCTTTAGAGAAGATGAACAGCTCATGTTCAGCGCCGACATCAGTAGTTCCTGGCATGTCTAGAGAGAAACAAATGGCAAAAGAGTTGGGCTCAGTTTTTCATATTCTGTGCTCAAGCCATGGTGATACACACTTATATGTCTGAATGAAGCTTCTGTCTCAGTCTGTGATACTTGAGGCTTGTGTGTCAAACATTTTGGAGGCATAAGTATAGATCATTTGCAGCTATTCTTGTTGGTGATAAATGAAATATTTGTGCGCAGACATCAACATGTGCAACATACAGGAATGTATAGATGTTCATACATTTACATTCGCTGCTAATGCATTAAATGAAATATGAGTTACAGTATGTCAACATTAGTCGGCACCTTGAATCACTTCTGGAGGCCATGTGTGAAGAAAATCCTACTGTACGAATAGGTTTGAGGCCTGTACTTGAGGTAAGGACCCTTGTTGTAAATAATTTATATTAATATAAATTATACTTATGAAATATTGTATCTGTCTGCCTGTCTTCCTGTCTGTTTATCAACATGCATGAGAGCAACTACTTTTGTTAGGAGATATTATTGTTGATAATACTGAAAAAAAACCCTTGCATTTAAGTTTTAGCAAGTCTTATGTTTTACTTCTGTTTTGATTACTTTAAAAAGTTTGATTTTTTGTCAGTTTCTTATGTAAATTTAAAAATTGGTTGTTTTAGGCCTGTGATCTTCACACTAGGCAGCATCCTGGCAAGCCTCCTTATGCACAGAGTGTTACAAAGTTATACCATTCCGTTCTTGGCCCCTTTGATCAGGTATATCTTATACAGTTTCTTGCATGTTGATAGTATTTGGTGATTGTATTTTTTTATTTATTTCTGTTACATTTTTCTTTTTTCACATTTTTGGTATTAATGTTCATATATTTTGTGAAAAAGAATTGTGATGAAGCATTTTAAGTTGTATCTGCGAAGAAGAGGATTTTCTTTGTTTGAAACATTGGGTTTTTTTTTTCTTTAAAGACTGGGACAGATAGTAACTATGGCAGTGATCGTAGCTGTCAAAGCACTTTAAACATTCGTCTACGTCGACGACAAGCACACCATCGTCATCATCATTATCATCATAGACCGAACCATAGGTCTCAGTCACCATCACCCACTAGATCTTGCTCGCGTTCCAGATCGCGCAGCCCTAGCAGAGGTAAGAGTGCTTATATTGGCTGTCCTTTTCTTTTTTTTTTTTTGTATATATCTAGCTTCATTTATAAAGGCAAATTTAATCATACATTTTGTTGTATCTCAACTTTTTAAGTGTTATTTTTATGCATAATTTTATTTGTTAAGAATTAAGTAGAGGTGTATTATTTTATGTCACTATTGTGGAGCAGTTTTTTAAAAGTACTTTTTTCACTTTGAGATTGGCTGTAACAAATACTTAAGACTTTCCTCATAATGTAGAAGCAGTGGCAATGTAACCCTGTCTGTTTATAACATGAAGCTGTCTTTGAAGTCCCATTGTTAGTAATAGAGAACTTCGTAAGCTTTCCACTCCATTGAGTCCAAAGCTGAGCATGACCATGAAAGTTCTATGCTAAGCTTTGGAAACTGTTGTTTGGAGGTTTACTTACTAGCTTCATAGGTACATCTGTCCCAAATTTTGGCAATGTTTGAACAATTGAATATTGTTGAAACATTTCTGAACATATTTTTTTTCTCTGATGCATTAGAATAAACAGTATAGTCTTTTCATAAGCTCAGAACAAAATCAAACCTTTTGACTAGGTCAGGTCATAAAAGCAATTCCATAAAAAAAATTAAAACCCCATAATTTTGCATTAGGTTGTGCTTTACAGAGACTTCTGTTTCAGCATCTGAAGCTCATCTCACAGGTGAAGTAAAAGAAAGTCAACATCTTTCTCCTGTTGGAACCAACTGTGCCAGTACCATTGTCACAACTTCTCCATCTTTGATCACCAGCACCACTAATAGGAATTCCCACGTGTCTCAGTCTGCCTCTACCTTGAATAGCAGAGCCCCCAGCAGGACCTCACAAGATGTTCTTAACACTTCCTTTGCTTCATCTGGTGAAGGTCACACGTTACTTTACCACACAGTTCCTGCATACCGCAGTCTGACCTCTACCTCTGGTCTTGTTGGCTTAAGCATGGGTAGCCCAGCATATAAGAAGTACTTACAGTTGAAGGAAAGACAACATAGACTGAAAGTTGCTCAGCAAGGAGGCAAGGAAGATCCAGGTGGAGACAGATTGTCTACTCTACACTTGATGCCACCCACTTCCAGCATGCTTATAGATTATGCAACTGATGCTCGGTCTATGTCCTCGCTGATGTCTTACACACTAGGTAAGGTTGCTTATAATAGCTTTTTAAAAATCTTTTCGTATTTATGCATTATAAAATTGCTTTATAGATGTGTCATATTTTCTGCTAAATTGTTAGCTCTTCCTGAGCAACACGCACACGAGGTCTGCACCCGTTCTTTCCACAACAGAAAACAACAACCCGTCCATGGGGTTCTCGTATTTTACTGAAGTGCCTGCTCTCTAGTTTTCTCTTCTTTTCTTATTTTTTGTTTTGTTGAGCTGGTTCTGGTCAGGTCACAATAACACAAATCTCCCACAAATCTCAGCGCCAGGAATGTTTTCCCCCACCAAATCACTGCTAGCCAGGTGCGCTGTCACACTAGCAATTACACTAACACGCCACTGCACATAATCCTATAAAATCACCAATGCTGGTAGACGCTTTCAAACTCTTTGGCCTGGACATTAGTTGAAATGTTGATAGAATGTTCGAGTACTCATACACCGGACAAGGGAAGAAACTCTAGGGCTCCCCGGATCGGTTCAAGCTATCTGGCCCTCCCTCGGTTGACAGTCACCCCTGACAAATTAGCAGCAGAGACATCAACCAGCATTTCACAGATGTGCTGGGTGGATTTACTTGTCATAATTAAAATAAAAAGACAGTGTGCTTATTTCGTGTGCATGTTAAATTATAAGCTTTAAGTTATCTCACTAAGAACAAATATTTTAAATCTTTTAGACTGCAGATTGTTTTTGTGATGTTTTCTTTTGGTATTCTATAAACAGTAATGAGCAATCAAACATGCATATGTCTGTATGCTTGTATAGCCATTTCTTTGCATAGATTATATGGTGTGTGTAAGGAAAAGGCACAATGCGTGCACTTCTGTTCGTGGAAACATGCAGAGTTAAAGTTTAAAAAAAAATGAAAATGATGAAGTAAATGAGGTAAAGGAGGTGCTGGGTATCAGAGAAAAAAGAGATTGCCTTGGACTCATTTGGGCTGATGTAGATTTTTATGTTTGAATGCTTACTTCTGGCAGGAAGCTACATGACAGATCTCTGTGGTCATTTTGGCACAGACATGACCACGAATATGTCAGCAGAGTATGACCATGAGCAGGCTAGCATCATAAGCAGTGACATGTCTTCCATAGTGCCAGAAGATGCAAGCACTTGTCGTGTCTCTAGGTGAGCAATCACTCCTGAGAGTTATGATCAGTCATTGGATGGAGATGCAGAGGTTTTGGTTTGCAGACATCTTTTTTCCTTTGCATCTTCTTTTCTGTCACTTCCTCACTGATTTCATGCAGTCATAATAAAAGCTGTGTGAGGCCAAAAATGATACAAATGATAGAGGGTACAAGATTTTAACCTGGAGAACTTTGTCTATTTGATAGTGACTTTTTCAGCAATAGTTCTATTAATAAATTTAAAAATTAAATTTTACTCTGTATAAAGGGTATTTCTTCAGAGGTAAAGGAGGCTTTCAGCTTTAACTGCCATTGTCTTGCTTCACCCTAGGCTTTATTTCCTATTTGTTGTGCCAGATTAAATGTTGAAGAAACAGAAAATATGCCCTCTTCTCCATCCTCTCTTCTCAAACGAAGGCATGATGGTGATACTGCTCATCAACTTCAGACAAATCTCCAGCAGGATCAGGAACAACAAAAACAACATTTTAAACAGTTTGACTCTAAACTGCATGTATTGTCAACTCCTGAAAGAGAGCAATTGAGAGTGAGTTTTTGATGCTTGTAACTGTTATTTAAAATATTAATAAAGATTTATATTTGGATAATTTTTGCATGCACTTATTAGACATGTTTATTTTTCAAGTTTATTGGATATAGATTCTTTTGATTTTTTTTTCTTTATATTTTTTAATACATAAAACATGTCAAGATGCCTCTGAATATCTTTTTTTATAACAAATGTATTCTGATGCTGGTTTAATAATTAAGCAGTAACTCAGAAATTATTGCAACATTCAAGTTCTGTTTCCTTTTCATTCAAATTAGAGATTTTATCGTCTGCATAGGAAATCGAAAGAACTTTTTTTTTGTTAACAGGAGTTTTATGGACCTGAATTTGTGCACAGAGCCAGTGAACCTCTTGTGAGGCTTTCCCTTCCATTGCAAGGAGAGGTAATTTTCATCTAATATGTGTTTATGGGGATGGAGGCACAATTTTCTTCAATAATCTTTAATTTTTTCCCTTCATGTTTAATCCATCTAAAACAGAACTTGTGAATTTCTGTTTGACTTAATTTTTATATTTATTGTGTGTTCACCACTCTTAGAAGTTAATACATATCACAAGGAATGTGTGATGTGTGTTATAAGCTTCATTTTTATTTCATTATTTTCATTTGATTTACATAAATTTTTCAGAGCCAGAAACATCCAGCTTTGGCTCGTCGTGTAATAATTGTGCACCTGACAGGACAGAAGTTTGAGGTTTTTGTGGATCCCTGCTTGACAGGAAGACAGCTGTTTGATGCAGTTGTTACCCAGACAGCCTTAGATGATTTCTCATTTTTTGGGCTTACCTACCTCTGTGGTCAGTTGAATTTTTTGTATGGGGAAGAGGAGTATTAGTATTAGTATTTTGTTATCCATCACTTTCTTTGTTATAAATAAGTATTACTTGAAAGATTTTGTTAGCAGCATGATTCTTGGTTAAATGAGACTTGTGCATGTTGGTATGTGCATGCATGCAGATACATGGATTGCAGGTGCATGCATTGGTTCATTGGGTGTTTGTTTAATTGTGAAAAATATTTTATGGATCATGATTGCAGATGGAGAACACTTCTTTATTGATGCTGACTCCAAGCTGCACAAGATGGCACCTACAGGATGGCGAGAAGGAGCCAAAGGTCACATGCCTCCAGTGACCTTCACAGTCTTCCTTCGTGTCAAATTCTACCCAGAGTCTCTGGCACATTTTAGGTCTGTTGGAAAAAATCTCTAAGAAAGACACTTATTTCCTGAATTAAGTCATTTAAGCATTACCATTTGGTCTCGTTTCAAACTTAGTGAAAGCTCTGGCTAGTAGTGCTGTTCAACACAAGTAAATGCCACTTCTTCTCATTTGATGCTAGTAAGAGCAGAATAATATGCTGGTTCAACATGATGTCTGATAGTTAATAAATTTGAATTTGTGTTTGTGTGTTGTACTTACTTGCTAGATGAGTCATCCTAAATAATACAATATTTTCAGTGGTTTAAGGACATTCATTTGAGAAAGATGATATCAGACATGAGAGGAAAGAATGTCTGATGAACCTATTTTAATAATTGATTTTTAAATTGCATAGATTAAAAGACATTGATTTGACTGCTGAGTGAGTCATGGACTGACTGATAGACCGAGTCTTTCTTATTGCCAGTCAGTAGAATAATTGTTCTGTTTTGGGTTTTTCACCTTTCGTGTTTACTGTATACTGAAATCACCTGTTAATAATTAATTTACTTACAGGCACACCAGCAGTGAACATCTGTTATATCTTCAGCTGCGTCGAGATATTCTAGAAGAACGATGTATGGCTTCTGATCAGCAGCTACTGGCTTTGACTGGCCTGGCACTGCAGGCAGAGTTTGGGGATTACCATTGCAACACCATGGGCCATAATTACTTTGTCCCAGAGCAATACATACCTGCTCGCACAGCTTGTCGTCTTGGAATGGCCTATGTGCATGACCGTGCCTTGGTAGCTCACCAGGAAACCTTGGGTCTAACTCCATCCCAGTGTGAAGTCCAATTTATTGAGGTAAAATACCATGCTTAAGATGATTTTAGATATAATCAGAAGAAAAATGGGAGATAATTTATCAATAAATAAAAAAATGAAATATGCTGCTTTAGCTGTTTAATTTTGGCCTAAAAAGAAAAGAGTTGGTTCTAAAAACACTTTATATACAGCCTTACTTTAGTCATATAAAACATTATCTGCTGTGTGGGTGATTAGTCTTAATTTATCTGTTCTTTTTTAGACTGTTCAGTCCCTTCCAGAATATGGCGTTCACTTCTACAAGCTAATGAAGGTAAGGCAGGATCACTGTGATGAATTTGTTATTATAAATAGAATAGGTCACCATTTGTTTCTAGTTTTACATGTTATTTAGCATTGCATAAATATATTTCTTTTTCATGGTGTACGAGATGCTATATGGAGATCACCATTTAGCTACCTCAGTAACAGCTGTCCACTGGTGAGAGATCATGTTTCTTCTTTAATGTTACCAGATGACCTGACCATAGGAGTTTAAGGGCTACAACTGCAACTACAACTACAAACGAATTTTGCCTTGGGCATTAGGGGAAACAGCAGTCCCAAAGCTAGAGTGCTGTCCCCCTTAAGCCCAGTGTTGCCCTAAGATTATTATTACAAAAAACCTTCCACAAGGGTTCAACAGTCTGTTTATTTGGTTTTTGAGGCTACACATATGTGTACAGCAGCGTCTCACTTCAAAGACTTCAGTGTGCGAACTTGTCTTCTTGCATTTGCTAAACTAACAGACAAGAAGTGAAAAGAGAAAAGGTGAACAGATAGAGCATAATCAGACTTACACTGCCAGCGGTAGGAAGAGAGAGAGCAGAATTCTTACAATTTTTTTTGGTCTGCCACTGGTTTCATGGAAAATCAAGATGGCGGTCTTTTGTTCATACTGCCATCAGGCACAGTCTAAGGCCATCTAATACTCACTTCCTTTGAATGCTGTGCTGCTTTTGTTCTTAAACCCAAAGTAACTGTGACATTGCGTAGGTGGGACGGAATCTATGGGTATGGTGAAGAGGAATGAACTGCTGAAGGTGGGCTGGGCTTGTTTTTGCAGTCAAAAAGTAAGTGAAGTTTTTTGTCTCTATCTCTCGTTCCACTAGGACCTCTAGTGCGTTATACTCCTTTGAACCTTAATGGCTACCTCAGGAATTTTCACTGGCGACAGCCATTGTTGCACCATCAGTTTGTTTTTCATCTCCCCCATTTGTGTCTCCTCTTGGTGTGACTGTTTCTCCAAGAAAGTTGTTTGAGGGGCGTCATGTTTTCTCTGATTTGGCGATTAATACAGTTGTAAGTGCTAAAGAAAACCTTTCGGTTTGCCTTGGCAGGCTGCTTTTTTGCCCTTGACCGTGCCTACCTGCCCTGTCATGAGCACCCCCTGTGGGGACCCTGTGTTGTTGCTCATATTTTTTGGAGTACTCAACAGATAATGACAGTTTCCTTACGCCTTCCTGCTGTGGGTCCCTTTCTCAGTTCCAGCAGAGAACTGGAGAGGTGGGTGTACTCACTAGTCAGGCAGGAAGAGTTGGAGTGAGTTGATTTTGTTTTGGTTTTTTTGACTACCTGCCCACTTGGCAGCTGGAACTGAGGTAGAGGGTGATCTCCATGTAATCATGTTATCTGGTAATTACTCAAAGAAAAAAAAATGTTACCATCAAAAATGGCCCAAAATGGCCTTTTGAGAAGTGTTTTGTTCAGTCCATTACTTCAGCACTGCAGAAATTTGGATGCTTTGATACAGTAGTATTAAAAGCTTAATTTATTTTCAGGTAAATGGGACTTTTGTTATTGGAAAGAATGGATAAATTCTTTTCCAATTAAAAAAAAATCTCTATTTTTGTATTCAAGAAAAGAATTGTCACATCCTTTATTCATACAAAAAGACAGTTGGGAAGTAGGTACTCAAGTGGTTAGAGCACTGGAGATTTAACTTAAAAGTGCTCCAGTTTAATACCCATGTTCACAGTTGTTATAAAAGCTGACTCCATAGAAGTTGGGGAAGGTAAGATAGCAGTGTAATGTAGGAGATGGGCACTGCCCTTTCAAAATGTTAGTTCAAAGAAAAGTGAGGTCTCTAATATCTCGCTCCTGAGTGACCAAGAGGTTAGGGGGCTGCCTTTACATTTTACTTACCTAAGGAGATAGTTGGGTATGGATGATTATGTTAGTGCTGTGTGTAAAGATTATTAAAATTTTTATGATTTCTGTCACAGTCACACTCTCTCAGCACGTCACATTCATGTACCACTATGTCCGCACGCGTTCTTTCATAACACAAAGCCTAAAGACTTGTCTATGGGTTTCTTGTTTGTTCTATTGACGGGGTTTGGGCCTACTGGCTATTATCCACAGATCAAACCTTAACTATCCTAGAATCCCAAGAATTATCTTCCTTGAAAAAACAACTGCTACTTGCAACAGGGTGGTCCAGTGGTAATCCGTGTTGCCGGTGAAGGGCTGGGCCTCCGTAATTCCCATTTGCAGATGATATTCCAGTACTCCTATTAATCCACAGTTATGAGGGTTCCTGAGGGCCGCTATGGGAACAATGTCATCATGTCATTACTCCATGGCACTGCCACTTGGGAAGACGACTCCAAGCTTGGCTCAGCAAGGAATTACATTAATTCCCATCACACAGCTAGTCTTCTCTGTGTCTCACTCCTTAGACTTCTTATTTGGAAATCTAAAACGCATTTCACTAAAAATAGCCGGGACTCATGCAAACACTTCGTTCACTCTGTTACATAACTCCCATTCCTCTCCATTCATTCAACCAAGGGTGACAACTCATGCTCACCCTAACAGTCAGAAGCTATGTCCATGACAATTTCTTTTGATCACAGTATGGTGTAATGTGCCTTTTCAATATCAGGTAAAGAATGAACCAAGCAGTCTTGCATGGCTGGGTATCACCCAAAGCACTATGATTCTTGCTGAACCAGACATCTTTAATCGTACGGTCACAGAGGTGCTGCCCTGGGCATCTGTACTCAAAATTTCCTTCAACAAACGTCGCTTTTCAATCCAACCCAAGGTATACCCTACCCTGACCTCTCGTGGCAAATCGCCTAAGGTGAACTTCTACACCAACAGCTATCGCAAGTATGCATAATTTCTGCTTGGCTATAGTACTTTTAATTCCCATTTCATGGCATTTGGTATTGTATACTTGTTGAAATACAAAGTATTTGAAATAAGCTTTGTTTATGTATTGGTAGAATCCCTTTTGCTTCTTAGTGCACTAAGCACATAACATTTTATTGATTACAGAGGAGAAATAACTATTCTACATTGGATCTATGGCTTTGTTAGCCCATATTTTTATTTTGTGACATATTCATTTATTTTGATTTTAAAGGGTAGATTAGTCTATTTAGGTTTACAAGATGGCAGTCTAATCCTCTCCTAGGTATATCAACAAATGAGCAGTCAAATCAGCAAGACATAATACTGTCATATCCTTTAGCAAGCACAACAATCTCTGCCACCTTGTATTATTGTTAGTGCCATAAAACATCTGTTAGAATACAACAGAAAACTGGTAGTTCCATTTTAATGCCAGTATTTTAATACAACCTGTGTTTGAGAGAGATAGAGAAAGAGGGAGAGAGAAGATAGCGTGTTTCTGTTTCCTTGCTCAAGTTACTTTGCTTTACAAATGTAGAATTGTTAACAAATTTTCATTTTCTCACTAAGAAGAAATTTTGTTCTTGATGTAAAAGTGGATTCTGCTTTTTTCATGATTTTCATAGAGGCCGCTACCTGCTGCAATTTTCTACAGCTCAGCATCGATTTCACATACATACAAGAACAAGAAATTTAGTGCTGGATTCACTTCTAGGTGCGTTTGATTGATTAATTTTCTTGTGTATATGGTTTAGAAATTTTTAAAACATTTCTGAATCATAGGTATCAACAATTGTGCTAATAATAGGCTATTTTTTCTACTTGCTATAGCTAGGTTGAAGTATAGAGATGCGATGTACATAACTTTATTTTTCTGTTTCAGAGGAGAGGCAAGACAATTCTGAACAGCCATCATTGCCCCAAAATAATGAAAAAAACCAAGGAGAACTAGATGATGAGGAAGAAAATGCAGATAAAGAAGCAAAAGCAGGCAGCAAACTGAGTGACAAGGTAAGTAAAAAGATTTTTGCACTTGTTTAGCTGACTTGAAAGCCTTTTTAAAATTTTGATTAGAAATGTATTAAGCACTTTATCCTACTTGATCCAGTCAACATAGGATGATTGTTATGATAATTAAGGATGCTACCACTTGAACCCTGTAACTCTCAAGATAGCACTCAAGGTCTGCCAGTCAGTCACCTGATGCCTCCCTTCTAGTGTGAACAGTATTCTTCAGTCAGAATTTTATAGTGGCCAGTCAGGATGTAGATGTAAAAGGCATCAGTAAAAGAAAAGCAGCCTATAACTAAGATTTCGTGGATCAGGTCATGCACTTTTATTGTGGACCACCTCTGATCAACTACTTTCACCTAGTATACTTTGTATGAGAGATGCCAGTGTTCCCTATCACACCAGAAGGAGGCCACTTGAAGGTATCAGGTGACCGGCAGACCATTGGCACCACCCTGAGTTACAGGATAAGAGTTATTCTATGTTGACTGGTTTGAGTAGGAGAAAGGCACTTAATGTACATTTCTAACCTTCCTACAACTAATTATACTCAAAGAAACATTTCCTTTTTGCATTTGCATAAGAACATACCTTCTGGTCACATCCTCTAAATTTTGACAAAAAAGTAGCCAAATAAAAGGAAAAGAATAGTTCCTCTGTAATGTAGCAACATGACCTGTTTGCAGGCAATAGCAGCATTACCAATCAGTCCTCCAGAACCCAAAGAAAAACCTGGTGCACCACCCGTAAAGTATCGCAGGTAAACTGATGTGCCATATCTTTTGACATATCTACATCTTAACATGTTTCTGGTACTCCATCATATCTGACGCAAAGCATGACAGTAAGTTTTGTAGCATGCTTGACATAATCTGTGTTGAATGCAGCAAATATGTAAGCTGTTTGAAGTCCCAAGGAAATAAATCTGCATAAGTTGGAGCAACATGGGATGTCACCTGACTTATGTTTGCCTCAGCTGTGGACTTACTATCACAGTCTATCAATAAATTGTACTTGACATATCTATAAAAGAAAAATTATTCAAAATAACTGTAATCAAGGTCATCATATTTCTAATTTGAAAATGTTGCATGTGAACTGCACAGTCATTTTTCTTTTACAATGCATGTCTCTGCATGTCTTGGCTTATTGTAATATCATAGAGCAGAATGCACTAAAACTGATGCAAAGATGGCATGAGTACATTCGCTTGAAATACTGACAAAAGTGCGTGAGATTGTAAATCGTAATGTAGGCAGCATGCAGATGCATGGGCTTCTCATGTGCAGACCACCACCATATCCTAATCTGAAATTTGTGCGGGATGGTCAAAAGCTGACACACCCATCCTCTGTTGTTGAGGACTGGCTTGCCACGACAGTGGATTCCAATATGCAGGATGTTGAAATTCCAGAATTAAATAAGCTTGGCTTTGAATCTGGCACATTTGAAGACGGTAATAACTGGTGTATTCTGTATCATTTTCCTTTTTGTCTGAAAATGGAATCATGCTTGAAGACATAAACTGCATGTGAGATTAGAGATTTTGAGTGTGGGTGTGGTGGGAGAGATTGAAGTATATGCTTGAACTTCAACATGGCATGAAATACTTATAAGCTTAGAAAGCTTGAAGTTGTACATCACTATTTGCATGCATGTATATTTGCATCCAAATTTCAGATTATGTACTTTATTCTGATCTTCCTAAGCTGATGATTTTCTTTAACTCGATAGGTGCGATCAGTCAAGTGGCAAAACCAGATGCATTCCAACCGCATATTAACTATTCATCAGGTAAGGTTAGCGTATAATTATCACTTATTTATCTTGTGGCCATTCATGTTTTAAAATGTGGATTGCGACAGACATTGTCAATTTTATCAGATCTGCAGTAGTGACTGAAAGTAATTGTAAACATAGATTAACTGATCTAAATAAATATTAAGCAGAAAGTGGTTACTCAAAGACATATGGTTAAAAGCTGAAAGCTGATATTCTTTCCTTGCCGTTACATGACAACAGATTTCATATTTTTTACAAAGAAGCTTTTTTTAATAATATAAAATATTGCAACTGCAGCTAATAATATGACATTGTACGAAGACATTAAGATGTTAAGCTGTACTAAAGTACTAAAAGGTAAGCTGTTATGTTTGTTATTAAAAAAACTGCTATTATTTGTTTCAATAAAATTTATTATGTGTGTTATGTATTATTTATTTTTTTTGCATGTGTTTCAACTGAACAGTTCCTGCACATGTTACCAGACAGTTGGACTCCCACCTTCCCTCAAGAGAGTTACCTCTAGGCAGGTATGTCTTTGAGGTGACACTAGAGAAGGAAGGTGATAAAGGCATTGGCATCACCATTGTAGGAGGAGAAGCTACCAGCAAATTAGATTTTGGGATTTTCATCAAATCTGTTTTGAAGGATGGCCCTGCAGCAAGAGATGGACAGATTTGTGCAGGTGACCGTTTGATAGCTATTAATGGGGTCAGCCTCGAAGGTGTGCAGCATCAAGAGGCTGTACGGCTGATACGAGATTCAGAGCATACTGTCACACTGCTCATCTCACAGATAAGACCTCCAAAGACTGTCAGGCGAAAAGGTGACACATCACGTGTGCATGATCAGGTTAAAAGTACTGACATAGTTAACATGGAGGATCCAAAGTGTTACTCAGATGATGATGATGTTTATTGTGAGAATCCTCTGTGCAATGATTCTCCAAGCATTTCTCACTCATCAGACATTGCTTCTATTTCCACCTCACCATATCCTGGTGGTTCTTTTACTTGTTCTCATCCTTATAAGCAAGCTTTTCAGCTTGTTCATCAAGTATCTGTCCTATCAGAGAACATTGACAGTGTTGCCGAAGAGCATTTCACCTTGGATTTTTCTGCTGTGAATCAGTCTGAAGGAACAAGAAAGAACTTTTCTGACAAAGAGACTTACAATGATGATTTAGAGAGCACTGATGTGATGCTTTTGTCTGATGAACTACTGGCAGCTGCTGAGCTAGACAAGCACAGCATCTGTAGTGATGTACATAGTGATTATAGTGCTGATGATAGCGGTGACTGGGATACGGACCACATGTTGGGTGCTGATGCTGCATCTAATGGTGATTTTCAGGAGTTGGAAATTCTTGGAGGTGGGTTTTCTATAAATTTAAAACAAAATGCTTTTATGGTATTTTTATTATGGTATTATTCTTGCCTCTTGTCTTGCCAAATTAAATTTGCTATGTTGACCCATTTGGAATATGGCTATTGTGTACATGATATATTTTGTATTATGTGACAATGACAGTATAACATGAAGTGATTCACATGAGACAGTTATTTTTCAACTATCAAACAACTTATAATGCTTAAACCAAGGACAAATAATTTTAGTTTGTTTGAATTCTTCATGGAAATCTATTAATAAAAATGAAACTTATTTTAGGTAATATCTTATTGATCACTAAATAATGATTATGGCACCAATAGGATCTAACTGTTGCAGACATTGCCAACATGACTCCTGGCAATTCTGATACAGACTCAGATTTTGATTCTGCACTAGAAGTCACTGTTAAAGGTAGAGCGCTGAAATCTTTAGTCAACAGAGGAAGCATCATAGGGTAATGATAAATAACTCAAAAATATATGTGCATGCATGTGTGTTTATGTGTAAATATTTCATGTTCCTATTATGTCTCTTCCAATATAAAAAGTTATTTAGAAAGATTACTTTTTCATTACTCCTATCACAGTCCAAAGAATGCTAGTCCTTTTCACCTCACTCCAACACCCGTCATTTTCCACTTTTGATACTTTACTACATGTTTTCCTCTACAGAATCACAATTTTCTCAGTTTTTGTTACTTGGTCCCGCTGTGTGTTTTCTATACTTGTCATCTTTTCATCATCAGTACTGTTGTTTATTCTTCTGTCCCTCATATGCTAAGCGGTCCGGTGGCGCAACGGTTAACGCTGTTAGCGCCTGTCACCAATACAGTGAAGGTTGGCTGCCCTGAGTTCATTTCTCGTCTCGGGCACGCTGTTCTTTCTCTGCACGTGGCATCTGTTTACAGGGCTGGCTGCTTGCCGTAATATAGCCTTAGTTGCTGACACGGCGTGAAACACCAATTTCTCCCCCCCCCTCATATGCTGTCCATGTTGTCCATGTCTCATTCCGGTTGTAAGCGCTAAGAGCATGCTCATTCACAAATTGAGCATGAATATGCACTATATAAATCTTCATTTATTATTATTAATGGCTGTGCTATCAGTTTTGTAATTTATCAGCTATTCATAATACAGTTGGACCTCACTCTGTTGAACTCAAAGGGACCCCCTAAAAAATTTGCCTTATGGAATTTTTGAAAATGGCATGATAGGCATGGGTTAATCAAGGACAATATTTTTTTCAGCTTAATTATTATAACCGTTTATTATATCGCCGTTTTATACCTTTACATGTAGGCTTTTGTATCTACAGTATGCACTATCGAACAGTGCAGTGAAACATCTTACCTTTAGAGAAAAAAGTGTTTTAACTTTGCTTGGTGTTGAAACACATTTCGTCAAGATCTGGAATAGATTCCAAAAATCTGTGCAGTATGTCAATAGCTTGCCTCACTTCTTTTTGACTGGGGACAGGCTGAGTATCAACGTTCTTCCTCATCCCTGCTCCTTTTTCCTTTTGTTCCTCGTTTGTCACCTCAGCAATAATGTCAGCGCCCATTAGTTCTCCATAAACATTCACCACATGTTCAACTGTGAGAAAGTCTTGAATGGACACTTGTTAGCGCCAGTAGCTGTCAGAACCATGGACCATTCTTCAGGACTTGCAAGTGCGTTGTCTGTTTCCATTGGCATTCCCTTCAGGTGCTCCTCTGAATCATCAATGGTTTAATGTTTAACCTGCTTTTTGAAGCTATTGTAGAAGCAAGTTTCTGTGGAACTTCATCCCAAGCTCTCCTGGCCATTCACATTGTTTTTAGCAGCTCAGTTCCTAGCGGGTGTTTTTCCTCCATGTCCTGTATCCATTTTCTCAAAACGAGCTTGCGGTATTGCAACTTCAAATTCTGATACAGCCCTGGTCAAAAGGTTGAAGCTTAGGTGTTGTTTGGTGGAATAAACTCGATTGTCACAGCTTTCGTGACACAAATATGGTTATGTGCTGTGCAACTGTTGATGAAAAAAATGATTCTTCTTTCTTCTGGACCATCACTGCATCCACTTTCTTCAGCTGCTTTGGGAAAAACTGTGATGTCATCCACATTTTCTTCTTGACCACGTAATGCATGAGTAGAGATTTCACATTTTTGAAGCATCTGGGTTTCAGTGATTTCCCAATCAACAATGCAGGCAATTTTTCTAACCCACTCATGTTTGTGTCACGTGTTCCTTACTTTTCTTCCCATCGTGGCAAAGTTCACCTTTAAAAGTCATTGTTTTGTCAGGAGTGCATTTGAAGAATAAAGTAGTTTTGTCTGCTCTGAAGACGTCATCAGGACTGTAATCTTGAACAATTTCTGCCCATTCTGTACCTAATGACTGCAATCTTCTTCTGAATTTTGCGCACTTTCACCACATTGCCTGTTGAATACCATTCTGTGTCTTTTTGTGAATGGCCCAATTCTTTGGCATATTCTTCTGCTATTGCTTGCAAAAGCTTCCCATCAATAGGAACGTTTCTATCGCTTGCACAAACCCCTTCAAAACAAACATCGTTCAGTGACAGGATACTCACATTCCCTCATTTCCCTTTTCTGATGGACACATGGCTTCTCACTGCAGAGTTTCGAATTCTCTTTCTCTTTCAGAAAAGTAGAGAGCGTACTTGTGGGAATAGCAAATTTCTTTACGTTTCCACTTTCTTCCTGTTACTCTTTATGGTGGCTCTGATGACTGTAACTTTTTCCACCGGTGACGTTTTGAGCTTATGCTTATCACTTGCCATTTTTGTTGCACATAGTTTATGGGAGACTGGAAAACTACACCAACATGAATACTATTCAAGGCCCCTCTTGATAAGAGACTGACAAAGGTGAAGGGAAAATGGATTAAAAATGTCTTTTTTGAGACAGTTTGGAAATGCCAGATGCCACCCAGTGGGTTATGACAGAGCCCCAATTAGTTCCCCTTCTTCCAGCCACTCATCCCCTTCCCCCCCTTTTTTTTGGTCCAGATCAAAATAGCCTTCCTACCTGCATAGAGTAGCTTAATCCCTTGTTAAATGCATTAAAATAAGAATTTGCATCTGTTTTCTTGGTTTTGTGGTACACGTGTTCTGAAATGTAGCCTCAGAATAACAACCCAAAAGCCTTAGAAAATGTAACTAGCGGAGGTTGGGAGCTGAAAAGTCTTTGATTGAGAAGATCTAAAATACATTGATCTTATGGGAAATCTGCGGGGGACTGGCAAGTAATTTGACATAGGGAGGTTTTCGACATAGGGATGGTCAACTTAGTAAGGTCCAACTGCATATCGTCAGTTAATGTCTCATCATTTCTAAAGTGATTCAGCATAATCAGTATTGTTTTTAATCTATAAAGTTTAATAAATAGATATTGATTGATGCAGATTCTGGTAAAGCAGATCTTAATTTCCATGATCATATTGATATTCGGTTTCTTCTAAAGGCAGAGCAAAAGTACATCATTGCATGATCTGGTACTCTATGAGATGATGTTGGAGAAAGATGGCGGTTCTCTTGGATTCACACATAAGGTACACATAAAAGCAAAAAGTTAGACTGTGGGACTGAGAAATTTGTGTAAAACAATCTGTCACAAGAAGTAAAATGCAGTGGTCATCGAATAGAACAAGAGTTTATTTCTCCAAAATTTTCAAAAGATGAAAGACAAAAGTGTGTCAATTTTCTACTGAAGACTTACTAGAGATTATTATGGGCTGTTATTTGACAGTTGCTTGTATTAGTTAGATATCAAAAGAACTATGAATAAAATGTGCATTAGACCTAGATCTGCTGTTGCAGGATGGGCCCAACACTCTGTCAGATAAAGTTGGTAGCAGTGTCTTAGTTGAATCTGTAGTTCCAGGGGGAGCTGCAGATCGTGGTGGGATTCTTCAGCCAGGTGAGTTCCTCCAGTGCATTTGATTGATTTGGAGCTACAGCACTTTTCAGAGATGCACTTAAATTATTCTTAGCAGAGCAATGATGGTCTTTCTTTTGAAATTGCATACTCAAGATCTTTTTTTTAAGCAACCAGTGAAGCATAATAACAGTAACAAATCATAGCATTACTTGTGTTCTAGCATCAACAAAACTTAAGGAAAGGTTGTTGGTTCTAATGTGACTTTTGTAATGCACAATCTCTCTCTCACTCACACACACACACATTCCCATCCACCCACCTACCCACATGTGCACTAGTTCATAAATATACAATTTTGCTTACCCACTTACCTACACATGCATGTCTGTACATTCACCTAATGTGCATAATGCAAAGGCAAGAATTATTTGTTTAGAAAAGCCTTATGACTCTACACAGGTGACCAACTGCTGGAAGTGAATGGAAAAGAGATAAAAGGATATAATTCAGCAGAGGTAGCCCAGGTGTTGAGAGCTGCTCCTGCAGCATGTGTGCTAAAAGTTGCACGCACAAAATCCAGTGAAGCTGCTTTTTTAAGTGCCTCACAAACAGACCTTAATTTACAAGGGAGACCTAATTCTGCTGATGTCCCACTTGTAGGACCAGAAAGCATGACAGGAGACAGGATGGTTGCAGCTATCAAAGACACACATTTGGCTCCACAGACAGTTGGGGATCTAGTCTTTCCGATTGTTTCTGCACTGCCTCCTCTAACTGTGAGTTTGGAGGTCTCAGATGAGGCACAGTCAAATAACACGCAGAGTGATGTGGACTCTGATGTACTGGACAGCTCACGATCTGAACTGGTAAAGATATGTGAGGCTTCCAAACAGTATCTGAAAGACAGAGATTATGATAATGATGATCTAGATACTGCATTTGCAGCAGCTGCTGTATGTGACAGTCAGGATGATGATGAAGAAATCAGTGACAAGGGTGGCAGTAATCCTGGTGATGTTGAAGAGATAACGTCTTCATCAGCCCTTGAGAGCAGTCAGCAATCTTTGCTGTTGCAAACAAGAGATAATAGTGTGGAAATAAAGAACAAGCGTATTGAAGACAGTTCTGAACTAGAGGTTTGTGTCTAGTAACCACCAGTTTATTATCAAAGTGTTTCTTAATGACTTTTGCAAAAAGGTTAAAAAATTTACGCATTCTTATGTGTTTATCTGTGTATACAGATGCATGCTGAATAGCTGAGCAGGCATACACATCTTCATATAAGCTTAATAGAAATGTAGACATGTATATGTCAATATGCATGAAGTATAATTCATTTTCAGCGCAAGAAAAAAGGCAAGAAATGTCTCTGCACATAAATATGAAAATAAAAAACAAAAAGATGGAGACATTTCTGAACCGCAAAATGCATTTCACAGAGGTAGTAGGAGAAGAGAGGTGTATGTGTTTGTGCACAATAACTCTGTCTAGATGGATTACGTTTGATCAACACTTGATGATGATGATGATGTAGTTTTATAGCGCGCCAGTATCCGCATCACAAAGATGCGCTCAATGCGCGGTGATCCCAGCAGCCACCAAACTGCAGGTCAAATGAAAACTTCAAAAAAGTTTAAACAAGTGAGTCTTCAGATTTTTCTTGAAAGATCCAATACTATCAGACTCCTTGGTCGAGAGGGGAAGCGAGTTCCACAAAAGCGGGGCTACATTGGAGAAGGATCTGAAACCCGCAGTCTTCTTATTAGCATTCCCTGACTGAACACTCGGTCGTTCAAGTCTGAAGTGTGCTGCTGAACGAAGGTTCCGCTGGGGTTGGTAACAGCGAATGAGTTCTTGCAGATAGGCAGGCGCAAGGTCGTGAAGACAGCCATAGGTTAAGGTTAACAATTTATGCTCAATTCGCTTCTCCACAGGAAGCCAATGTAGGTCACGAAGTACAGGAGTAATGTGGTCAGATGTTTTCTTTCCTGCAACTATCCTCGCAGCCGTATTCTGCACTCGCTGTAGCCTCGACAACTCGCTCTTTGAAATCCCCCAGAGGCAGCTGTTGGCATAGTCTAATGTAGAACCGATGAGGGACACAGCAACTGCATTTGCAGTCTTCTTATTAAGACTGGGTCGGAGTCGTCCAAGAGTGCGGATATGGAAATAACATGCCTTGACTACAGAACTGACATGATCAGACATAGTTAGAAGATTGTCAACATAGAGTCCAAGGTTCCGTACGGAGCTGGAGAGAGGAATTCTAGCTTGACCCACTTGGATGGAGTCTAGAGAGACTTTACTAAGGCTAAGCTTGGAACCACATAGCATCGCCTCTGTCTTCTCATCATTAAGCTTGAGTTTATTCCTCAGCATCCATGACTTGACCTCTAAGCAACAATCTTCTACAGCACAAACTGCCTCACGCACCGACTCACTGTCAGTACTAAATGAAAAATAGAGTTCAGTGTCATCTGCAAACATCTTACGGTTCACATTATGCTTCTCAATGAGAGGACCAAGCTGAGATGTGTAAATAGAAAATAGAACCGGGCCCAAAACAGAGCCCTGCGGGACACCGCACAGCAGTGGAACTGTCACTGAAGAAGCTTGATTGACCATCACCCTTTGTGTGCGATCACTGAGGTAGGAATGGAACCACTGCAAGGCGGAACCACCAATGCCCACCTCCATCTGGAGACGAGTCAGTAGAGTGGAGTGATCAATGACATCGAAGGCCGCACTCAGATCAAGGAGGACCACAAGAGTCACTTTCCCTGCATCCGCACTGCACAGAAGATCGTTCATAAGACGCAGAAGGGCTGTCTCACAGCTGTGCTTGGGTCTATACGCCGACTGGAATTTATCCAATAAGCTGTAGCGGTCCAGGTGGAATGTCAACTGCTGAGCAACGACACGCTCCACAAGTTTCGAAACAAAAGGCAAATTCGAAACAGGTCTATAGTTTTTACACAAGCTAGGGTCCAAGTTGTGCTTCTTTAAGATAGGCTTGATCACAGCTGTTTTAAATTGTCTGGGTACAGAGGCAGAGAAAAGGCTAGCATTGACTATGCGAACTAGTACAGGAAGTAGAATGTCAAGGTGCTGGAGAAGAACACTAGTGGGGATAGGATCATCCACAGACGTGGTTGGGCGACAACGCCGAACTAATTTCAATAGTTCATCCTCTGTCACTGGTTGAAAGTTAGAGAGGGGCATGCCACAAAACAAGTCACTGGTTTGCTCCACAGTAGCAACCGAGTCACTGAAGCTGTCCATGATGGTCCTTATTTTGTCTTCAAAGTAAGCACTTAGTGTACTGGCAGCGATCTGATCATCCATCTCTGGAAGAACAGGCTGAGTCACATCTTTACCCAGGAGACCATTCACAACTGTGAACATCTTGCGAGAATCAGAAACTGCAGAGCTTAGAATATTCATAACATACCGCGACCTAGCTTTGACAATGATGGCTGAACACTGGCTCCTTGTATGGCGATAAATCTGACGATCCACCTCCAGTCTACTCTTGCGCCATCTGCGCTCCGCCTGACGCCTGACCTTCTTGGCTCGGCGTACCTCTGGAGTATCAGGTATCAGGACGCTCAGTAATGCACCTCTTTTTCACAGGCGCAAACTTGTCAAGAAGAGCAGTCAGGGTGCTGTTGTACAGAGCCACAAGCTCATCCACATTGTCAGGAGGGGAGACCAGGAGAGCAGAACGCTGAAGTTCAGTACGAAAAGAATCAGAATCCATGCCCCGCACATTTCTAGTGTACACAGTCTTTCTCGGTAAGCCAGGCCTTGACATGCTGGTAGTAAACAACACAAGAAAATGATCCGAAAGTTGCAAGTCTTCCACAACAATAGACCTAACAGTGTGATGGCCGGGTCTCGCAATAACCCAGTCCAAGGTGTGACCCTTACAGTGGGTAGGGGAGTTGACATGTTGAACAAGATCAAGGGAATCAAACAGCTGACAAAGTCTCTTCGTATCAGGGTCAGATGGCACATCAAAATGAAGATTCACATCTCCAAGAATTAACAAGTATTTGTTGGCAGCAGCTAGGTTGGAGACCAGGGGAATAAACTCTTCACAGAACGCTGAATTAGTCACTTTGTTATTTCTAGAGTAAGGAGGGCGATATAGAAGCAAGACATGAAACGTCAATGAACCACGAGTGAGGGCAAAACTGAGTGACTCAAAAGTCTTGAACGTTTCTGACACCAACGGCCTCAGAAGCACGGATTTCTTGTATACAGCAGCAATCCCACCACCACATCTATCTCCAGACCTGGGATTGTGAATGAACGAATATCCCACAGGAGTGATTTGCCTAATAACAAATTCATCTCCAGCCTCCCTAAGCCACGTCTCAGTGAGCAACAGCAAATCCAGTGACTTGTCAATAATCATATCGTGAATGTCCACAGCCTTCCTGACGACCGACTGGGCGTTGATAAGGCCACATAACAAATGAGTCTGAACTATCTGACTCTCAGACGAACTTGTAATATCGAGCGTTTCTGATGTAAGGGGGTCAACACTAGACCCATCTTCATTCACAATAGACGTACAGTGAGGGGACAGGTCTGTAAACTGGAAAGGGAATGCCGGAGTAGGGGAGGAGGGCGGAGGAACAGCAGGAACACTGGTGTCACAAGAAATTAATGAGATGTCAATAGGCACAGGATGGAGACAGGGGAGCAGTTTACTGACATCACAGCGGTTGAAGTCACCGAGCAAAAACACAGGCTGATCAACTGATCTTGTTGTCGCTCGATTATATGTGTCTGCAATGTGCTCAGCTGCAAGGTTGAAGTCTGGGCCGGGCACATAGACGAGGACCACAGTGATTTGGCCGAATTCACGAGGTAAATAATGCGGCCTGAAGGACACTGTCAGTATCTCATAATGGGGGGTACTAATCTGCTCTCGTACTGTGTAGTTCGTGGCCCATTTCTCATTTGCAAGCATACACAAGCCTCCCCCTACATGCTTGTTTGTCGCTTGTGCATTCCTGTCAAATCGAATCGTTGTGTATCCTTCAAGTCCGAATGTCTCCTCCTCTGTTAGCCATGTTTCAGTGAAACAGAAGAGGTCACAGCGTCGGTAGTCTCCATCGAATTTAATGAGCGCAGAGAGCTCATCCTGTTTGTTGTGGAGAGAGCGCACATTCGACAGGGTGATGGCTGGCAGTGGATGTCGGCACCTTCTTCTCTTCAGTCTTTGTCTGACTCCTCCTCTAGATCCTCTCAGTTTCTTTTTTCTTTGCCCGCCCTGTGTCGGAATGTCACTGAAATTCACATCAGGGGCCTGTGTGGCCTTCTGCCGCAGCGATAGCAGAAAGTCCCGACTGTAGATCAGCATGACTACATGACTACATGACTACAGCGCCACTCTAACACATCGAAGTGTGAAAGTCTGCCGTACAGGCACACACGCATAGACTACACTGCTCATAGCACGAATAAATCATGGCAGATCTATCACCGATTCAACTAGGAATTGGGATTATAATAGATCTACTTCGTAGGGACGATACTCAGTCACTGAAGGGAGTGTTGTCAGCCAGATAGTCCCGATTGGCCGCATATGTAGTCCGTTTCAGTCCGTTTCTGACTATCTATAGATCTAACCAACGGTCACAAAATGGACGCGCTGTTTGGTAAAAGAAATTTCTCCCGTACAGGGACACTCACACGCAGCAATACGGTGCTCCTCACAGTCAGACGTATTGAAGTAACACTTATAACCATTCGTGCACAAGCTGGAGGAAGAGAAATTCCCGTAGAATTCAAACACGTCAAAAAACGTAGAGAATGATTGTGAGCCGGGGTCAAGCCACAGAGTAGCGCCCCCTTCATATGCATTACATAGTATAGTTTGAGCAGTTAACTCCATCACTGCACCATCTTAACTAAGTTACAGGAGTTCTCAGTGGAGCTACAGAAGCCACCTGGAGGTGGCCTTGGCTTCACAGTGGCAGGAAGTGCTGCCACGGGTGGGTGCTACGTCAAAGCAGTGGTGCTAGATCCAGCACTTTCTGATGGCCGTTTACGCCCAGGTGATATGCTCATCCAGGTGAGAACATTCTTCAGGGTTTGTTATTCACCTTTCTGTGGATTTTCACCTTTGAAAAACAATTTGCCACCCAAGAAAAAAAAATGAAGGGGTATGTCATGAGCAGGGTCTGTAAGCATTTTGAAGTTCTACTGCTTAAGCAAGGGTGTTCCACAACCATTGTCAGTTGCCTCAACTGAGATCAAAGGCTGAAGAACAGAAGGTTCAGGAAGTTGACAGGTGGAAGGTGGTGGCGGCAGTTAGGGTGGGAATTGGGAGGATATGGGGCCCTCCCTCCAAATAACAAAAATCAGGGCTATATTTGAGAAAGCCACCATGTTTCTTAGCAGGTCATACAGTTAAAAAAAAGGGTAAAACAGGAACTAAAAAATCAATAATGAAGGCACATTTCAGATTGTACTAATCAAAGGTAATATAATGTAGTTTAATGTTTTGGTGAAAGTAATCATAACTACTGTGTGGTGTGAAAGAACAGCAGTCTCTACAATCCTACAATGTTAACAAAAATCACAATGAAAAAAGTAATGAGAAGTAATCGTTTGCCCATCAGAGCTAAATGAAATTGAAAACGTTCCTGTATGAATTCAGGAATTGGCTTGGTGAGTCCAAGAAAAGTGGAATGAGACTAAACCAAAAAAATAATAGGGATGTAATCTGCTGGTGGGGATTGGAAGTAAAGAAAGATGTCATTTCATTAGTAAGGAAACAACCCCTGGGAATCCGATAAATCTACTTCTTCAATCTCTTTGAGGTTATCAGAATCTGATATAAGCTCATACCTATTGATTAAACGCATTTTACAATTGAGCTTTGTTGTCTGACTATTTTTTTAAAACATAAATTTGTGTTCTGTTTGTGACTCAGTGTTTTGAATTTGTGGTGCACAAACCTTGACAATTGGATTTCTTCCTTTTTTTAGGCTGGACCATGACAAGCCCTAATTCTTTGGACTTTTTAAAATGCATCTAGTGTCATGAATTTAACGAATCCAGCTCCTTTCACCTGGAGCATCTGGTTTTAGACTTTGTTTCTTGCAGACGCAAATTTTTGTTTACGTTACCTGGTATAAATACTAGAATAGTTTCATTCATTAAGCTGTCATTAACAACACAAAAAACAACACACCTGTTTGACTAGGCCATGAAGTGTAATTGTAGTTTTATTAGACTGGATTGTTCGTATTGCATACACTCAAGTCTGTGCCACTTTTTACTCTAGGTAAATGGCCAGGATATGACAGGCCTGAGCCATTTCGAGGCAGTGATGTTCCTGAGACAGCTACCGCAAGAGGTGTCAATAAGAGCTCAGCGGTATGCAAACAGAGCTCTTGATAATTTAAGACAAACCCCCCTACAAAAGGCCAAGCATAATGGACCGCCCAGTGCCTTACAAATAATTTCAGGTGCCAAAGAGACTGAGGAACATCATAGGCAGGTGTGAATAACCTCTTTTGTTACTGTGTAGGGGATTGTATTTAGTTTTGCCTCCTTTGTTTTTAAAAGAATTGAAAGATGCCTGTCTTTTCTCTGAAACCTAGGCATAATATGTCTCCATAACTTATTAAAATTGTCTTTGTACATGTTTCTCACTTTCATTGACAACAGATTTTTTTTTAGCAGGAACTCACAACCGCATTAAAACTGGATGAGAAGTTATCAGAGAGTGCGGATGCACATACTCAAAGCAAAGAGGCTGCAGAGCAGTATCGCTCTGTGAAAGAACTAATCCGATGTTTGGACATGCCTAAAACAGTTGTCCAGCCAAATGATTATGGTGATCAGCACAAAAGGAAAGACAAGATGTCAGGTCCAGTGGAACTGGGTAAATCAGACAATAATAAAGAGTCAGTCAGTCAATCAGGTGAATCACCAAGGGATAAGGAACAAGATGCAGCTGAAGAATCTAAAGAGAACATTTTGATTGAGGTAGGAAAGGGGTGTGTGTGTCAAAGAGAAAGTAAAACAAGAGTGATAGAGTCAAATTCAGATATATGTATGTATGTGAGAGAGACACTTATCATCTTTTCTTTCAACAACTGTGTATAACTGATATTGTTACCTTTTCCTTATTCTTTGAATAGCATATTCTAGTGAAATGTTAACCCAGTAAACTCTGCATATGACTATAGTATGGCCTTTAATCACTGCAGATGAAGCTTTGGTAGTCAAAATAATGCAGCATTTCGCCTGTGTCCAGTCAGATAAAGGAAACTTCATTTCAGCTTTTGCTGAAGGCACCTTACTGTTTTTTTAAATCTAACCTTCTTAATAACAGGCAGTACAAGAGCTTTTAATCAAGAGTGTAATCATGTGTGATGTACCCTAGTCGATGAATGTAAAAGTAATCGGTACTCATGCTTGATTATTGTCATGGGCTTATATTCATGGACATTGGCAACTTCCCCTGTAGTAAAAGTGTCTGAAATTGGTAGGGAATGAACTGGTTTAAAGACCAATCTGAATTGTTTGCACTTTTTTCAGATGTCAGTAGATACAGGCGATGTAAAAGTAATCTGTAAATTTCAGCCCCCAAAACCCATCCATTAATTATCAGCTACAATTTGTATCTGCAATTAATGAGTGCCAGTAATAGTGTACTACATCACAATAGTGCACCATTCACAAGGTTGCTAGCAGTCAACACCAAACAGAGAATGAGCAACATTTCGGATTATTTGGTTTATGAAAAACTGACACTTTAGCACAAGAAATGCAGACTTTCAACATCCGAATAATCCAAACTGTCATCCATTCTCTCTCTCTCTGTTTGGTTTTGACTGCTAGCAATGGTGCACTAGCATGATGTAATACACTGCTAGCAGCGCTTGTTGACTGCAGGTGCGAATTGCATACTTTGCTAGCAGATAATTAACAGATATGTTTTGGAGGCTGAAATTTGCGGGTAAGGTTAATATCACCTATATCTACCCATATCTGCAAAAAACGCAAACCATTCAGGTTGGTCTTTAAGTTACTCTAAGAGGTAAACTAAGTTCTTATTAAAGAGGCACTAATTAGGCAAAGTTACCAATCAAGTGGCAGCATACTAATTTCCGAAAGAAAGTGACATTGCCCTTGCATCATTCAGCCAAACTGATAAGCAGGAAGCCTACAATTCGTATGCGAAACATTAAAAAAAAAATATGTGAAAAGTAGGCAGGATGTTGCAGAAAGTCACATTTATTCATTCTGTGTAAATGATGTTCCTCCAGCAAGAATTGGACAACAAAAATTCTGTGTTCACTTCTTTTGAACTAAATCATGATCACAACAATAAATGGGAGAAAATTATTGAAAGGGGACCTGATAAATTACTGATTGGTAAAACCATTTTGGTAAGCCTGACCTGAGGCCATGAATAAGAGGTTTTAGCTGCCATCTGCAGGTAGTTGATTTAACCAACTCTGACAGGGTAGCAGGCTGAGTAAACGCGCTTCATGAATATGACCCTGATCATGAGCATAACCACAGCAGGCCCTCTCTAGCTTAAGTGTAGTAATGAATAATGCTGTTCTGCATCTTGTTTGATTTCTGGTTTACAAACAGAATAAAGCACAGATGATAAAGGTGATGCTACACAAACCACATGGTGCTGATAGCTTGGGTTTTAGCCTGAAGCAGCGATGGCATAATGGACAGCTTGGCTTCTTTGTCAACACCATTACTTCAGGTGGTGTGGCCTATGTCAGTAAACAACTTAGAGTTGGGGACAGACTTTTACAGGTATGGAATTTGAAAAAATTGTATAAGACTGTACTGGAAAAAAATGTTTAGCTTAAAGTGGGGAGTAGTGGCATATCAATGCATGTATATGAGTTGCAACCACTGCTTAAACTTTCAAAGAAAAAAATCTGTGTAACTTATTATTTTGTAAAAGAGCTTCCTTTTTCAGGTGAATGGAATGTCTTTAGTTGGGTTCAGTCAAAGCAAGGTGATTGAGATGATAAGAAAAGCATCAGGCAGCATTGTTCTAACGATATGGAGGTAACTGAAAAAAATTCTTCATTTCTGTTTACTAACCTAGAGCCATGAATAATTGATACTCTTTTCTTTCAAATCATTTGTTTCATATTTTTATAAAGTGTTCTTAGTTTTAGAGATTTATGAATATGCAGATAGATAAAAGAAGACTGTAACAGTCATTTCTTCTGTTTGATTCAGACCAGTGGATGATATCCTTGACAATCATGACAACTTGGCAGTAAAGTTGAACGAAGACAGTGTAGGAAATACTGATGTTGATGTCACAATCAAAGACTTGCCAGCCAGCAGAGATACTGATACAGATGATGACATAAATGATGTTCTTGATGAAGCCCTAAAATATCTAGACAATGTGGACAGTGATGGAGATCTGATGAGTCTAGACCCTCTGCAAGAAAGGAGGCATGTCAGAAGAAAAAAATCCACATCATCTGGTAAAACAACGAGCACAATGTTTGCCCATACAAAGCATGATTTTGTGGACACCAGCTGGCTAACTGATGAGAGCCCAGAAGAAAGTCTAAATGAGCTTAGCATTACATTTGCTCGTCAGCTGTCATCTGTTGAAGTACCAGACATTATTTCTGAAGAATGGCTGTTGTCTTTGCCTCTTCTGGTTCTAAATACAGAAGCAAAAAATCAAGCAGTTCATCTGCTGAAATCTCTTGAGGATGCAGTTGAGCTGGAGGAGCCACTGTTGGAATTTAAGGTGTGGGCCAGGATTTCTTTTTATTTTCTTTCTAAAACAGGCATATGATTACATCGATACTACATGTATTAGAAACAAATGTACAATATTTACTATCAGTAATGGACTATCTTGTGGTATCCATAATAGCATCATCCAGACTACCCACAATAGACACTCATTAACATCATCTTTTGTAATGGGCACACATTCGCATGCAATGTACAGCATCTACAAGTAAGAAGTACATATTTACATCGTTAGGTCTTGAGAGGTTGCAGAAAAAAATTTACATTTGGCTTAAATTTCTTACATATTGTATATTTATATTAAGAGTATCCCTCTTCTCAGAGTCTTACAAAAAAATGAAGATTGGACCAGTATCTACATCACTTTGTTAAATGCAAAATTGTAAAACAATGTGTTTTTTTAGATATAATGTGACTTGAAATGTGGTCATATACTCTGAGAGAGATGTTTTGTTGCTCCCCAGAATTTGCGGCAAGTCAGACTTACAGACAACAGTGAGGCGGCCAGAAAGCCAGAAAATAAGTCTAAAAATAGATATCAAAATGTGCTGCCATGTAAGTAAGAAAATTATCAAATATTATGTCATATTTTAGACTGTATTATTATTTGTGTGTACATATCTCTTGATGTTAAAATGCATATAGGTTTCTTTTTTTGAGCGTTCCAGATTAGATGACCATAGGTGATAACACGCTACATTTGGTCTTTAACCAACAAAAGTTTACTTTCAGACAGTGAGCTAGCATGTGCCTGTCTTTTAAACTTTATTTTTAAACTTCTTTTGAGAGCTTTCTGCATGCTTTGCTTCTCTGGCTCTTTTGGGCAATATGGGTGGTGCAATATCCATGACATGATATGCAGGTGGGCTGCTTTTCTCTCTTTCTGATTTTTATTCTCTTATGGTCATCTGATAAGATGAAAGAAGAAATGACATTTCCTTATGTCCACTTTCTTCAAGACCAGATGACATATGATGTTGATGTTCTTCCAACCCCCAATCTCCCATTTTATTTTGGTATGGGGGAGTAGCATGTTGGTCAGGAAGATTGCTGTATTAGTTTTGCTATTGCATTTAACTGTCTGAGGGCTGTTGCTCACTTAATCAGCAGACTACCGTGTACTGTAGGTATGTACTAGCTCTCTGTCAAGGAGTCAGTTTAATTACATGTATCTCCTATGGTCATGTTATCCGATAATCCTCAGAGAAAGAGAATTTACAGTTAAAAAAACCCATGAAGTTCAAAGCCATTATTTAAGCATTTGATGGGTTTAACTACCCAGGAGACAAAACTTAAAGCAGCATATCGTTGTCTTCAGACAAATCTTAATGAAACAATTGGTGTTTTTTTTTTTTGTCTTTTCAGTTGACTTCAATCGTGTCCGATTACATGCATATGACAGTGTTGGCAATGATTACATCAATGCGAGCCATATACAGCTACAAATTATGAGGGACAGTCAGGAATACCTGTGGTTCATAGCATGCCAAGGTCCTCTCAGCTCTACTGTTGCTGATTTCTGGTGTATGGTGTGGCAGACTAAAGCAAATGTTGTGGCAATGCTTACACAGGAAATAGAGTTAGGGAAAACCAAGTGTTATGCATACTGGCCACAGTCCAAGGACTGTCCTTTGTTACTAAATGATGGGTAAGTTGATGTGTGAGCTTTTGCAAGAGCTTTAAAATAATGCTTTTTTCCATGTACATTATGTTCATTTCTGTCAAAAATAGTTTTTGTTTTCATCCTTATAATCTAAATGTTTTGCTTTTTTATCTTTTTTTTGTTGTCATTAATGCAAGGGGCTGGATGTTTCAGGAAGTACAGTGTCATCTTGCTGAGGACTGACAGTGTGCAGGACTTTGACATCCAATATCTGAAGCTATGTGAGAGAGATTCAGGTGAAGAGAGGGAGATTGTCCGAATGCACTTCCTCACTTGGCCTGACCATGGTGTCCCTGACTCATCTTTAAAGCTACTACAGGTACATTTGGGCAAAGAAATTTTGACTGTTTGCAAGTGTGTTGGTGATGAAAACTGTATCTGTATTGTCAAGAAAAATATGTGAGCAGTGGTATGCTTTTTGCATTGCCATTGTTCATGGGTTATATATGTCTTCCTCTCTTCTTCAAGCACCTGAAGCTGTCATAGTGTACTTTGTCAAAATTTGCTGACTTCCATATATATTGAAAATAATAACAATTCTTGTAGTCGTTGTACACATGTAATATGTATGTTACCTTAGCAGCATAGTCAGCAAAGATGGAGGTGTAGATAAAGATGTAAGAAAGAGAATAAATAAAGTCAGGCTTTCATTCCACACCCTGCGACCATTCGTCCAAGTATGTCTGGGCCACATCCTCAACATCAGATGGCCTGAGAAGATCTTCAATACAGACCTGTGAGAGAGAACCAACCAAAAACCTGCCAGCCAAGACATCAAGAAGCGGAAGTGGGGCTGGATCGGTCACACCTTGTGAAAGCTGGCTGACAATTTAACCAGACAGGCTCTGCAGGCTGGAACCCACAGGGGAGGCACAGGGTTGAGAGACTCAGACAAGGAGGAGATCGGTCCACAGTAAGGGGGAGGCAGCTGGCATGACATTGTCCCAACTGGAAGGGGATGCCCAGAACCTGATCCGATGGCATGGTGTAGTTGCGGCCCTATGCTCCACTGGGGGTGATTAGGAACAAGAATGCAGATCTGTAGTGGTTGTAAGCCTTGGCTGCTCAGTTTCATGTACCATTTTTCTTGTTTAAATTTTCCAGTCTTTCTTTATTTTTGGCTTACATCCTAGTGACTGATTGTGAAACCTTTTTCAATCTGTTCCAGTTTTTGCGCCTCATGCACCTGTTTCATCAGACTGGCCCATTAGTTGTGCACTGCAGTGCAGGCATTGGGCGCACCGGAGTCTTGATTACCATAGACACAGCGCTTGCACTGATTGAACAGAATGAAAAAGTAAGATCCTGTCTGCATGTCAAATGAGTTCATCTGTCTTCACCCACTGCAAATTTTCTTTGAAGCAGTTCTTGGTTGTCAAGGACATGCTGCACAGGTGCATACACTGCACCCACACACATTCTTCCAAAAGACAAAGATCAGCCAGTGGTCTTCCCAATATTTTATACGGAGCCCAAAACAAACAAATATTTTTCTTTTCTGATTATTTTACGAAATAAAACTTTACGTACAGGTAGATTTTAAAAAACAACACTCTGTGAATCTCCCTTGAAACTTTGCAAACTATTTTAATATATATTTGCATTCTTCCACACCAGACTTATTTTATAAACAAAGTGGTATCAACACAATTCCAACCTCACACTGCATTCAGTCATACCTCAACCCATCTTAATAAGGCCATCTCCCTTTCAGGCAAGATGTCTCCATTAATCACCACATTTTTGTCTATTTTTCCAAAAAAATTGTAGAAAAATATACTTTTAAATTAGTTTATAAAAATCTCATTTAGCAGAAATTAACTATTTTTACCTTTAGTAAGTAAACTTTTCTGTTGATTTAGAAAATTGACATAGTTCAATTTACCCAAAACTACTTTTCAAACATATTTTTTAATAAATCCCCCAAGCATTCCTGTCAGCTAGTTTTTTCAGTGAGCATATACCCAGTACAAGTGAAGATACATGAGAAGCTCTTCTCTGCACAACAGTCAGTCGTTCCTTGGTACTGATACCTGTTGTGGGTGTGGATAGATGTGGCAGCTGACATAGCCACTCTTGCATATTTTGGGTTATAGCAAGCAGGTCCTGTACAGCAGTGGTTCTCAAAGTGTGGTCCGCGGACCACTAGTGGTCCACGGGCATGTCAGGTGGTCCGCGGCTGACAGTCGTCATATGTCAGCAAAGTGATGTTTAAAGTGATACATTCCTCGCATTAACATTTTAATTACAAAGTAGTTTTATGTCAGCTTGTTACTATGCTACTGTCACAAAAAGACATTTAGTTTTGAATTAAAATGAAACTAATGCAGCAATTTAAATTTGAAATTCATAGTACAGACTGATATTTAGGCCTTGGTGGTCCGCCATATTTTTTACTTAGGCCTTGGTGGTCCGCCATAGCTTTTACTTAAGTAAAGTGGTCCGCTGTCCGGAAAACTTTGAGAACCACTGCTGTACAGGACAACCAGTCCTTTCTTTGATGTTTGTAAGCCAGTTCTTCCTCTGGCCACCATGGTGTTGAATACCGTATAAGGTACCTTCAAGGATAGTCTTCAACAAGGTGTTACATAGCCAAAGAAGACCATCTTACATCACCTGACTGTTGCAAGTAGAGGTTCCTGGTGTCCTACTAGTGTGGCAACCTTGTTTCGCATAAAGTTGTTGGTTCTATGCTCTCTGTATGACAATTACTTTTTTGTTTCACATACATTGGTTATAAACATAGTTGTCTTTTCAAAAACTTTAATTAAAATCAATAATTTACACAGAGTATATAGTTTACAATTATACTAACCATAAAATAAAACTAGTACCGATGTATGAAATTACCTTGGCTTGGCAAGGAATACAATAAAAAACAATTCCCAGCCATGCACACATAGTACCCACAGATTGCCTTTCCAACTGCATATTCAGGAAGGATTAAACTATGCTGAACTGTTAAAATAGTATGGTGAGCATTAGTGAATTTTTGTTTACCCACACGGACTGCACATTCACAAGCTATCAGTTCACACTCTCACGCAGCAATACATGCTAAAATACACAACCAAGGCACTAACCTTGGGCCCTAATAGGTGTTTTAGGATGACAATTAGGGTGTAATTTTCAAAATACGTTTCATTAGAGCAGTTGTTCCCAATCTTTTCTTGCCCAAGGGCCGATCTGGACATATAAAATCTATAAAATATTGTGGGCCAGAAGATGGCACTTTTGCCAGAATTATGTCGTTTAAAATGAAATTATGTTGTCTACGGTTAAAATGAGCAGGCTGGATGAGGCACCTTTGTGGGCTGGCTATGAAACCCCGAGCCATGGTTTGGGTACACCTGCATTAGAGGAATGCTTGAGATGATTGTGAATAATACTTAATTTAATGTCTTTGATAAACATATCTGATTCTTATAAATAATTACAATATAAAATTTTTCCAGCCTGACATATGCCAGATTGTGTCTGAACTTCGATATCAACGATATGGGATGGTCCAAACTCAGGTAAAACTTCTTTTACCCATGAGTGAACCCGAAAACGTTTTGTTAACCCTGTCTAAATAGAAAGTGATAGCAATTTACCCATACCTTGTTACTGTTAAAAACTTTAAGGTCTTGCCATTCATAAATGGATCTGTAGATGTTAAGTGCAACAAGATGAACTCGGTCTGCATGTATTATAGATAACAGTTTTTGAAAATTAAAAAATGAGGTTTACTAATTATAAACAGTGGTAAATAGGTGGTTGTTTTTTAGATATTGGTATTGAAAAGTTTTTTTATGTATTTCCAGGATCAGTACCTCTTTTGCTACATGGCCTGCATGGAGGCCCTAAACAGTCTTAAGAGCTAAATACTTCCACACTTTGCTGTGGAGTGGCATTTGTATAATGCCTCACAGATGGTGCATGGACATGCATCACTTACTGCGCAGCTCACAGAGACAGAGCTGAGTTGAATACCTGTGATGGATTTGTGAATCTACTCGAGAGTACATTAGTAAAATACTGCTTCCTTATAGATTCATGCATGCTGATATTCCCTGAGCAGCCCAAAGTATAATGCTTGCTTTGTGCATGTTTGGAACATGTATGACACAAATAATACTATCTCTACATGTTCATGTAATTTATCTCTAAAGCATGTGCCATATATTTTACATAGTGTTTTATCAGCCTGGTATATTTTTAGCTTGACAACAGTTTTGCTGTCAATTAGGAAAGATAAATGATCTGAATTTAGCAGAAAATATTGAATGTTTTTTTCCCCCAGAACAGTTGATATTTTCATTTTGATATTAGGACCAACAGGGCTTAATATTTCTCATTAATAAACTAACATGACAAGAACATGTCGATATATTATTAAACCTGAGGAATAACTAATAAATATTACAGATAATTTACTATTTCATTGATTTCATAACCACAAGAAGTACACAATCTGCTGTTATCCAATAGAGATGTTAAAAAAAATTAGTTCATCCAAATAGGAAACCTAGCATACAACTACTGTGCTTTTTCACAGTTGTGTTTTTCTTGATTTATTTAGAACAGACAAATGTATGTGTTGTGATGTGCACAATCTGATTTTACTAAATGAAAAATATATTGTTTTTTAGGAACCCATCCATTCAGTGTATCCTTAATGTTTATTTTTCAATTATTTTGACTGGAATGATATTCCTCACAGATCAGTGCAATATATTTTAAGAGTATGCCATAGGTTTTTTTCCTTAGTTTTTGTGTCATAGTTTATATGAAGCCACTAAAAATAGTTTTTTTTAATTTTTCTTTCTGAATCAAACAGATCTTAGTGGAGATCGAGGGAGCATTTGTTCATGGTTCATAGTCTTTCAGAAATGTCATTTTTGTTTTCCTGTCTTGATTGCACCACCCACAACAATACTCAAGCCCTTATTATTGGAAAAATGAAGCTCAAGTGCCTATCTAAAATTGACCTTAATAATATATCTATTGTGTTCATTCTTCCCACTCAGAATCCTGAGATCGTTTGCTGTGGGCATTTTTTACTGTATTTTTACTTTTATTGTAGAGGCATATGGTGAATAATGTTGTTCAGGATGTTCCATTCAATCAGCTCGTGCGCATACTTCTGGTTACTTTGCATTTCAATAAAGCATTTGGACAAATGGTAGAGAGGAGCCTGAAGAATAATAGGTTACAGAGGAATGGTGTTAAAAGGAGATGATAGGATTGACAAAGGGGAAGGAAGGTGGATAAAGAAATTTTACAAAAGGACTTGCAAATTTCCAAGAGAGAACAGCCTTTGGAAGGATAATAACCTTATTAACTTCTGTATAAAAAGTGTCTGTCTTGTTTACTATGGAGACGGAGCTTAAAATGCAGCATTTGCTAAGAAAATGAGCAATATATATATAAAAGAACATTATAGTTTCAGAGTAACATATTTTTTTCTGAAATGAAACAGCCTTAAAATGTTTTTTTTCCCTCAACAGAGCACCCAATATTAGCATTATTTATTATAGCCTATTTTTTTTTTTTTTTTACATTTTGTTTATATTCATAGAAGCATGAATGTCCTTTAAGGTTTTAACAGGACTATGAGAGGGCTGGTAGACATGTCAGAGTTCCACAAAGAAATGTGCCTTTTGATCTTTTATCAAAGTGTAATTTTCTCTTTTTTTAAAATAATTATTTTTGAAATAGAGTAATGCTGTATCTCAAATGCTGTTTTTTTTTAGGGCATCACTGGTGCTGATTGCTGTAATAACTCTATTCTGAAAATTGCAAGTGTCTGTACTAAAATTTTCATGTTTTAGACTGTGTATTTTTTATAAACTAAAGTTGAGAAATTAATGGTTGGAACTGGTTTTAAAAAACGTAGGCAAAACAAAACTGGTAAAAAATTGTTTTGTTTCATAACCCTAGTTTAATATGTATTGAAGATGTAAGCATAAAATAAAATAAATCACTTTAATAAGTTTACTGCACATCAGCATAGGCTTTTACAGGAAAGGTTCGCTTCAGATTGGCAGAACTTAACATGATGATACTAATATACTCTATCCTAGATGCTAGCATCCTGCATAAATTTACAGGATGTGATATGATAATCCCATGACAGCAAATCCAGCAGATGCAGAGCTACTGGAATTAACTGTAGCTTTCTGCTACAGTGTGCCTGCTACAATAAACCATAATGTTGACTTTATGATGCACTAAACGATGCAGAACTAGGTTGATAAACTGCAGCCTAGCACATCTAAATTTGAGGATTTGACTTAAAGTGTTGGTGAAGGCTGATGTTCATCTGTTCACAGATTTGAATTGCTTCATTTAAGACTTTGTGATCATTTTTTTTTTCATTAACCTGGGTACTCTGATCAAGTAGACATTCCTGTTGTTTATCTGTTAGTTGAAATGTTTGGAACAATATTAGTGCTATGTTATGGAACAATATTACTGCTATAACAGTGTACTATATGGGCATGAAACTGTTCAACCAATAAATTCTTGTTGAAAACGAAGGGTGGAACTCAAGCTTTAGTTAAACATTTTAAAATCTTGTGTGAATGGTATTTATTTATTCTGCATGTTTGTTCTTGTTTTTCAACAGTTTGGTGTGTGTTTTCATATTTTCGGCTTTTTGTTTGTGCTTTGTCATCACATTAACAACCATTTAAATTGATTGCTTATTTTATAGTACAGTTTTGATTATCTTCAAAGAGTGGACACAAAGTCGAGATGCAAGCAGAGATAAGGGTAAGGGTAAGATGACAAAGTACAGTGTGCAGTGGTACCTCAGCCCTCGACCGAAACAAATTCCCCGTGCGGCCACAGGGCTGTTAAGCAAATTCTTCTTTAATGGTGTAATATAGTTAACTTAACCAAGTCGTACTGAATGACTGATTCAGACTCCAGTATGTCACAATAATACTTGAGTGACATGATGGCTGTATGGTATATGTATATATGTATTATATGGGTAAAAAAATTGCGAGATCATGAACACAGCACCAGAAGAGGCTTTTATAGCCTGAGAGCGATGCACAAAGTGACTTATTTCCCACAGGTTTTAGAGCGATGGTGCCGAGCACTGAAACAGAATTCTATGGAAAATATTGGTCAAACACCAAAATGCTTGAGCACAGATTGCTGGGGTACCAATATATTACTTAAAATCCAAGACCTGCCTCGGTTTTTGTTAGGCCTTACAGAGCAGTTCAAGATCCCGGTCCATTTGCAGCAGAAAATTTCTGGTTGGAAGCAGCACTTCTAACGGTCAGATCCCTGATGTATAATAATTCTCTCACTCTCTCACAATCACAGAGTACAGCTGACAGCTATTCAACCTCCTGGTACGTGAAATTACTGGTGTAGACACGGGAACTGGTAGCTTGGAGAACCTGGGAGACACAGAACAGAGTTTTGACGGCATGTTTTGTATTTACTTCTCTAATGTCACACACCCAAAGCTGGCGTCAGATGCAACATATCTGGATGACAGGCATATGAAATCGAAGACATCCGAGCAACCGGTGAAGTTGATATTCGTGAGTCGGTCTCGATGCAGTCACGCGATGATACGAAAACTGATGAGCTGGGCCTACGGTCAGTCCAGAGATGCTATATAGTACAATGATGAACAACCGACGAAAGAAGACTAGTGACGGCTGGAGAATCGGCCTGGAGTCTGATGACACTAAGGGGTGCCCTAGACGGCGTTGTCATGCAACATTTGCTCATGTCTGTAGCAGTCGCTGCAGCTCGCGGATGTAGTTGTTGGCCAGCTGCAACGTATCGTACTTGGACAGCTTGCCGTGACTGACCAGAGAAGGCACGGCAGCCCGCAGCATGTCAAAGGCCACGTTCAGCCCCTGCATCCGCCTCCGCTCTCTGGCGTTGGCCGCCAGGCGGCGCATTTGCCCCGTTTTAGCCCCGGAACACGTGATTCTGTGTTGATGCGACGTAAAATTAAATTATAGTATTTTCCTAAAGAATTACTTATTTACCACCTTGCTGTCTGCCGCAGAGGACGGAGGTTTCTGACACAGAACTTATTGCCGTCAAAGTCATCCATCATGAATGGAAGGATGGCCAGGCATTTCCGATATCGAACAGCATATGGTAGCTTGGAGTATGTCTTCTGTGGGACAAGGAGGCAAGAGCATACAGGGCATCAGACCATCAGGGCATGTCCTCGTATCAACGCGCAGCATGGTCAGAAGAATATACACCCAGTAGTGCAACTACATCACATACTTTAGACATGTAATTAACGCTATTAAATACGTGTATCGCCAGAGTGTCTAATGCCTCGTGTTTCAAATATTTGTACTGTACCACCAGTTTTTAACGCCTCGCACATCAAGTGTAATTATTTGTGTTATCAGACTCCAATGACGCGTTTCAAGTGTAAATATCTAATCTTATGCTTCATATTTCAAGTATAATTATTTATGCCAGCAATGTCTAATGCCTTACGCTTCAAGTGTACCATTAGTAATCTAACACCGCCAGTTCATGGGTGGAGGCAGATACACTTGGTGTACTATTAATTAAGGTAATATAATTAAGTGTAGCCTCGCCTTCAACGCCCCTCGCAGAAACGTGCACGTCTCACGACCATACGATTAATGAAGGCGACGATGTCTGGTCATCGGACTCGTTTTTCCCTCGAGGAGAGGGAAGGGCTCGAGGTGGTTGTAGGGGGATGGGTTGGGAGGGAGACGTATCTTGGGGAGTCAGAGGATCAAAGTCAACGAGCGGAGGACGCTCCAAAGCACTCCCCCGCCAGGTGATTGCAGGTCTCCTCTCTGGTTGGACGAGTTTGCGAGAGGGAGCGCTCTCACAGCGCCGCGAGGCCTGGCCAGGGTTGAACTCATGAACATGAAAACGTCGGGCCTTCGCTACCCATGTGATGGATCAGGGGCACAGACAATGCACGTGCACCTTCGTCAGTCGCTGCACGCGCTGCCACGCGCCTAAGTGCGATACATCACGCCGTGTTGTGGCCGCAGGGGCTGGCGCTCATTAGCATGGGATTGAAACTAGGGATGGACCGGACGTGCGTCACAAACGATGGTGCGCATGCGCCGACAAGCTCTGCGATCTGACCGTTTGGTGTTGGTCGGTCTTCAAGCCACCCACCGAAGGAAATGTTAAGTTTTTCCAGAACGGTCTGTACCAGACTAAACCATTAATTAAAACGACAATTACTGATTCTTTTCTTAAAATTAAACTTTATTGTTCATTATTTTCACTTTAGCTAAATCTTCAAGCTCTTCAGACGTCAGCATATCACACTGCTGGCTCTTATGAATACCAAAACTTTTGCACTGGACGAAACACCCATAAAAGTCATGTAAAATATACATATTTAAAATTTAAGGTATTACCGTTAAACACTTATTGTTAGTCTGGTTGCTAAGCCACAATCAATATGTGGAACAATTTCGTTATTCTATATAGTTTGTGTCTTAAGGGAGATAACTGACAAAAAATGCGCTTGCTACCATTGACCACACTTGTCCCTCTTAGAAGGCGATAATACTGGTTAGTACTATTACAGGTAGTGCTATACCGTCCATACGTCACTGAACTGCTTGAATTCTCTCTCAGGCCTTATAAACAATAATATGAGCTACTTTCTTCGCTCAGGTCTGCTGAAAAGGCCAAGACGAGCGAAAGTCAGTAAACAACAAATTCAGGTAACATTGTAAAGTTTAGTCTCCAAGCATCTGGGCACTTAGTTACTTGGTTTTTGTCTGCACTGACCAACAACGCTGATGCCATTTTCTAACAATCGAGCGGTGGGTGTGATCACTCATCCGTGACATGCCATCAAGGGACAGGTTCCGCGGTCTTCAGGTGCGGCAGGATCGAAGCCCGGGGGCCAGCGGAGTTAGGAAGAACTCACTTCGCCCGGGAGCTATTTTTGGAAATACTGGTAAATAACGGAAAGATGGTCAGCCTGACGTCCTTTATAACGCCCAGTCCGTGACACTGCGTGAGTCGGAAAATAACATCAGTCGTTCTCCAGAATCCTGGTTAGACATGTGAAAAACCAAACGTTTCTGAGATTGCGAGTCAGGCCGATATTGTATAAATGATCGCTGAAGTTGTTAGTCTGCCAAACGAAAATTCGAGAAAGCTTGCTTTCTGAACTTTCTATTAGGTAAAGGCCGTCCGATGACCTTTTTCAGGTCGTTAAGGAGTTGGGTGTTTGAGACCTCACTTTTCTAGGGGCCTGCATTATGTGAGGGCAGTGCCCATCTCCTCTTCCTCACTGTCTTACCTTCCCCAACCCTTTTAGGAGCCCAGTACTAATTCACGCCGGCTGGGTCGGGTGGAGGAAGTGAGCTGCGCTACCCGGGCATCAAAACAGTGCGCCTCTCAGTTCGGACGCTCTAACCACTCGCACCCCCAAGTTACTTATCAGTTCAAAAATAATCTACTTATATTTATTTCAAAATAAATTGTCATCATTTTATCAAAAGTCGGCGCCACCAAGCCAGTTTCATCTAAACAGGATTTTTAAAAAATGCGAGCGTGCGAGGCTGAGATGAAATATTAATTGTCGGTAACAACCGCCACACTTCTCGCAGCCCGGGACTTTAGAAGCTGCCCCAGAATTTTGCCATTAGTAAAGACTCCCGCACATAAGCTCATCAAACTTTCAGTGATTCCAGCCTGCACGTAGATATTGACCCGCAAAGAGAGAAAAGATGATAACAAGAGAGTCACGTGACTGGCAACCTGCACTCGTCAGACATGAGCAGTTCGTCCCTTTCATCCCTTCCGCCGCTTGAGATGTAGGCCGACCCTTCCTACGTGCTACCGTTGAAAGTTCGACTGTGCACGTGCATGGAGATGAGTTCAGCGTTCTTTTGCAAATTAAAGAAAATATTTCCATCTGCTCCAATTAAAAGAAAGACGAAGAATGGTGTATGGCGGCGGGTCTAATGATGGTTATGATGAAGCTATCAGTCTTGAATAAACTTTATGAAATATTCTCATGACCTTTTTATATATTACGAGATCAACAGTATGTCCCTATGTTACGAACTCGAAGTAAGGCAAGAAAAAAAAATGGATTAAATGTAGAGGAAACTACGGAATTACAAAATTATGTTTATAGGCTCATATAAGTCAGTTATTTCTATATATATTATTTCTATGCAGATCTCTACTTTTCCATTTTTAGAAATTAAATTTGAGCAGCGTAAGACTCTATTTTTCTTACCTTTGTTTACATCAACAACCGTATCAGTAACCATGCTCTTATAAATGTGCAAATCAATCCTAAAGGTAAATTTTCACAGTTGAGGGTTTTGTAACAGTACATAAACAAACAGACGAACAAATCGTAATGGTCATCTCACCTTTGGTCATCTGCAGCTTTCAAAATTTGACAAACATCAACGATGCATGTGGTATCGTGAAATCGTATGGTGTTTGGATTTTGAATCTGAACAATGTTCAGTTCAAACATGTAATGTTTAATACCCCAAGGTTAGGAAACATCGTTTCGCACTCGCTTTGGTTACAAGAGCACGATAAATAAAGATCGTCTGATGAACCTGAGACATTGTTTCACCTTCTTGCAATTCCAGGGTTGTCGACACACAGCGCGGACGCCGTCAACGCGAGTCAATGGCGTGCAGGAGATTTTGCAGGACTTGCTGACTTTATGTGCAAATCACCAACTTTGAAATTAAATAATAAATAAACTGCCTGTTCCAGGCGCTAAATATAGTACAGAAAATATTTTTATATTATTTCTACCTACCAGAATCTGTTTATAACAGACCAGTCGGGTAGATCTTTGACCCGCTACACAACCAGGCACCCCTTTAACATCTGCGGGTTCTCGTAACCGCTTTATAACTAAGAAGAACACATTAAAAAAAAAAGAAGAAGAAGAAGAAAAAGACGAAAACCCCAGAAAAAATCGATGAAAGTTCGTCTCACTCTGAATATGGAAAGTTTCTCAATTTTTGAAGGGTTAAAAGGTACGATGGGAGAGGACGAGTAATACAACCATTTCCTTTCTTAAAAGAATAGAAGGTGATGAAAAAGCTAGAGAGGAGAGAGAAAGGGATGGGGTAGTATAGCAGGGAGGAACTGAAAGTTAAAAGCTATTCGTGCAACAGCTTAAAAAAAAATAATAAAAGCACGCATTAGTGTACTTCCATCCATCCATCCCTACATACACATGCAGAAACAGATATATATATATAATTTCATAAACATAAACACGCTTCTCTGATTTGCTTCTCTCTCTATCTTTCTCTCGTAGTTTTCTTTCGTCTCTGTCTCAGCTATTATTTCCCTTACTGCTCGCACTCACGCACTCACGCACTCACGCACTCACGCACGCACGCACGCACGAGCACGCACACACACAATGGCTGAGAAGGGGATGTGAGGAGAATGTTTTCCATTAGGTGTTAAGCATTGGAGCAACATTTCCTTGGAGGTCGCCGAGTCATTGTTCCGAAAGTACCATGAATAATTGATCTGCTATCGTTGTTCAGGGGGCTGGTGTGTACCGTTTTCCCTTCTTTTCTTTTTTTTTGGACTCCACAGAAAACTTTTTTTTCTCTCTCCAGCAAGCTTTTGCGGTTCGTTGATCAACTTGTGGAGTAGTGGAGGGAGTGCAAGTTTGTCAGGTTCTACAAAGACAGCGCAGCGCCGCTCTTTCGCCGGGAGGGGACCCACCGGTGCCTGACTGTTGGAGTTGAACGCTGGAAAATCAGATAAATGGATTTCTCAAATGAATAAAGATGGTTCATTTGGGAGGACGGTGAGCCCGAAGAACGGCTGCTGAAGCAGGTTCAAATCTTGTCACGTTCACTGCAGCAATAAGGAACGAAGCCACATTGCTAATCTTGAATTCTAATTTGAGCTTTTCTTGTCGTTGGGTTGTTTTTTTTTTTTGTTTTTGTTTGTTTTTTGCTTGTTTTTGTTTGTTTGGTTTGGTTTTTTTTTGTTTTGTAAAAGAAAGATCAGTACCTTTACTAGTATATTTATTGCATTTACTTCTTTGAAAATAGATGACTTAAGATGGAAGGACAGAGAGGACTCAATTATTAGATGTTACCGAGAGAAAGTGGCTTTACTGCTAAATGTGTCTGTGGTTGAAAAAGTTTTCTCTATAATTATACATGTTTATAAATATAAAGTGTAACACTAAAACTGAAAAATGATAAGTAATAATTCATAATGAAATCATGAAAAGTAATAATTCATAAATTAATTACTTCATACTTCTATTAAAATATTACAGGTGCTACAAATTACAAGTTTTCTACTGCACGCGTGTGCCGTGGCGTACGTGTGAGCGTGTATTTAAAGAGGTGGGTGGGTGGGTCAGGGATGTGCGTGTGTGAAGAGAGAGAGAGAAAGAGAGAGAGAAAGAGAGAGGTGGCCTGATTTTCCGCTGAGTCCTAACTGCTCCCGATTGGCTCAACAAAGCAGCAATCGTCGGCACTTGAAAGAAGCACGTGCAAACAATTGATCAAGATGGTGTGGCTGGCAGCCAAGCGTTACCCCGTGCTGACGATTGTGCAATGCCACGGAGCCTTAATGGACAAGGTGAGTACAGGGCTACCTCGTCGGTGCGGGGGAGTGAGATGGCAGATAGGGCCATACCCTAGAAATGAGGGCAGACATTAATTAAAGTGGTTAACCATTCGATTTGCTCTATTTCTTTCTCTCTTTCTCTCTTCTTTCTCTTCTCTCTCTTTTGCTTCCCTCTCTCGATCATTTCCCTTCTCTCGTTTACTCCCTCTTCTCTTTCCCTCTCTCTTCTTTTCTCATCCCCCACTTCCTTTTGACAGAAGAAGATACAGCTAATTGCAAGAGCTTATAGTACATGGTTATCCCATGGGAACAATTACCCTCTCTTTTCTCTCTCTCTCTCACACATTAAATAATAATGGCGTATGACTACGTCTGTTACCTGCACTCCTTGTATTGTTCATCTGTCGTTTGTAAAGAGTTCTACTAGACTTGCTTTTTGTAAGTGAGTAGTGTGTGAATGGGCGTTTGTTCGCGGGATGTCATGCATACATTGATACGTGGCCATTTATGTCAGGCTTTCAGTACAAATCAGTATTATTATCTATCGGGCACGGAGACGTTGAACTGTGAGTGGTTCAACCTGTCCAGAACACGTAAAGGTAGAGCCTATTAACTTCCGCGTTGCTTGCTGTTCTTTGCTGGTTAATGAGGATGATGATGATGATGGTGATGATGATAATCATCCTCCTCCTCCTCCTCCTCCTGCTCATAACAAACATTCTATATAGCGACTTTCTCCAGTATCAGCCGGGCTCTAAACCCTTCACAAAACATATACGAGAGTGAGCACACCTTTTATTTTTGGGCAGGAATCAAATGCACCATCATGAACACGCATACACAGAAACATGTAGACAATGCATGGAAAAATATAAATAAAGATGATTGGGAGAGCGCATTATCCACCATCAAAGGTAGGCTCAAAGCGCCCGACAAAAAAGAAAAGCACACAGACATAACAATAATCACGGACGCTGGTCCCAGAACAAAGAGACCACTGTGTGCCCCTGTAGTGTAGCCACTCATGCGAGGAAGGTGGATGCCATCAGCACAGATGCAGTCGGCATGGGGTCTGTTTCATGGAATCTTCAACGGAAATAATGTACCCAATCGCTGCTTGGTTTGCAATATTTTCCTTTCCTGATAACAGATATCTGTTCGCTACTAGGTGGACAAAAGCAAGAACCCTCGACTTTTCGCTCCAGATTCTATAACACCGACGACCTGAATCTTATTTCTACATCTGTCTGTCTCTATCTGTCCGCTTTCATGTTTCTCTGTTTTGTCTGCTCGCTGTCTGCCGAGCTAGGTAAAATACAGGAAGCCATTATATTTAATGAGTTATAATGTTCATCATCATCTCCTCTTTCTCCTAACCTGGCTGATCGGAGGAAATTTCGGCGCTTAACATCTTTCATTCTCACGTGGAAAAGGTTGGCTTACCAAACTGCTAACAATTTAAAAGCATTTGTTCACAAGAGGTTACTTTTGGGGAGGGGAAGCACATCGCGGTTGGGGTCAAAGGGCAAGTAATTTGGAGAAGCGCTGGTGTAAAGAGCCAGTGATCCATGTCTGCGAGCTGCTTGCTGCCGAAATCAGTTTGACACGCGACCCGGCTTAATGGCTGCAAGTGCCGCGCTTTAGCTCGTGAATAATATCACACCTTCCTGCTGCCCCCATGGTCGCGCATGCGCGGGTAGGTCCACCTCCACGTTTGTTGTCAAGACCTGGGTCTCGTCGCCACCCTTATTTCCAGGTGGCGCTGTGTGTAGTTCGATTAGTCAGCTGACCTGCACATGCCACGTGATTCAGCTGAACGTGCCAGGTGGTTGGTGAGACTGTCGTGTGCTTCTCATCCATTCCATCCAGATGAAGAACTTTTAACATGCTTGCTAGAACAGGAACTGTGTGAAGAGTTTCAGACCTCAGTGCGAGTGTCGTCCAATCTCCTTCAATCAAACAAATGGTTGAATATATTGAACTGTTTCACCTTGTGTGTCGTATAACCCTTCTGGAGGATGAATAACCTCCACGTATTATTTGGCTCAGTGTTTACTACAGGTCTTCTGATCAGCTTGTTTTAATAGCAAAGTTCAATCTGGTCTTAACATCATTGTTTATAGAAAAAAAGCGCACCTTAGAGCAGACCTCGGCAAAGGCCGGCGGATCCGGCCCGCCTCCTACCTCTGACCGGCCCGCCCGCTGGCCTGCCCGCCAGTATATATACTATATATACAGTATTGGATAAAACTGAGTTAACTATATTAGTCCGGCCCTCTAAAACCATCCCAATTTCTCATGCGGCCCCTTGGGAAAATTAATTTCCCACCCCTGCCTTAGAGGCTAAGCGATGGTCTTGGCAGACAGACAGCAGTCCACCTATACATGTCCGTGGTCAGACAGACAGACAGCAGTCCACCTATACATGTCCGTGGTCAGTCAGACAGAAAGGCAGTGAATGCCCGATGACCAAATCGAAAAGGCTGCACGTGGCAAAGTGGTTCAGTTATCTGCTGTCGGTGACCGTGAATTAACTTTTGACATGCATCGCACGTACCTTTGTGACTCACAACCTTCTCATCCGTTTTCCCCGCTGTTGTGGACCTCTCTCATTTTCCTCACCTGGCTCGCATTGTCCAGGGGACAGGAAAGAGTCCCCGTCTCTGGGGCTAGGGGTGGGGCGTGGCCGAAGTTGAAGCTGTCATCTTTGATGAACAGTTTGCCATTCCGCTCATCGCTTCGGGCGAGTGTGTGCGGCACCGCATCGACCCTAACTCGCCACGTGACAGCGAGCAGAGGACCGGAAGTTGTAATGGGGAATGATTTTGCTCGGAAATGCCGCTGCTGGACTGTGGAAGTTGACGGCAACTACACATTGTATTTGTGCCCTGACCCCACACAGCAGCGGTCACTAGGACCCGTTGGTCAGGACGCTGCAGCTGACCTTGATGATTGGCGCCGGTGACTGCGCACGCGCCGGACTTGCAGATGAAACGAGAGGAGGAGTCGAGGGAGGGAGAGGGGAGGGTTCAGTGTCATTTCAGTCATTTCGGGTCAGTGTCCATCTGTTTCCCTGAAACGGGTAGGGGATGTGCCAAACTCTTGTCTTAGCTGGCACATGAATAGAAAGCGTCAGGCAGTCAGTTGTCTTTGTGGATCCATGATTATGGTTACTACTTACCTGACTCCACCATTCGTGGATGTCGGTGTCTGGAGCACCGCGATGTGTTACTGCGACTAACAAAAAGGTACACGAGCCATACTACCACAGCACTGCATTAGCAGATTGTGACAAAGGACACAGAACTGCATTGGTAAACTCCGACAAAGGGCATGGCAGTACATTATTAGCGCGGTATGATAAAGGACATGACAATACATTAGCAGATTGTGACAAAGGCAATAGAGGGGTGAGCATTGTGAGGGAAGCCGAAGTTGGCCGTGGCCAAGTGTGTCAGATTACTTGTTACAGCCTCGCTTATCGCCACAATTTATCACATTACACACCCAGGAGAACCGTGCGTTAGTCCTGAGGCAACAGGATCGCAAAGTTGTTTCCCCTTTGCCCTTCCCTTCTACCCACTTCCTCCCACCCTCTCCACCACCACCACCACCACCCCGAAAAAGAAGGCGCGGCCATCTCAAAAAGAATATTGTTTGCGTTTTGGTTTGATGTTGAAAACGGGACAGTGATCGATGACTAGTTGGTGATACCGGCTAAAAAAAAAAAAAAAAAAAAAAAAAAAAAAGTCGTTGAAGTTTAAAGTGCCGTTCTGCTCAATGAATAGAAAAACCATGTTTGGCCGCAATGTTTGACAATGCTGCAGGCCTGCCTCCGACTTTGACGAGGCCCGAGGGGAGAGAGGAATGTGGCTGGCTGCGAGGAGCGGCGGGAGGGGAGACGGTTTTGCAAGAGGAAACATCTGATGACAACTGCTAGTAATATCACATTTGATGCTCTCTACCACTGCCGTCCATCTGCAGCATTTTGCAGTGTGGATGAACTAGTACCTTGCCTGCCTGACTGGTGGGTGCTGCTACTTGAAGGAACAACAAAAACAAAGCTGTCATCTGCCTTGCAGTCCCCACCAATCTTATTAGTCAACCTTAAAAAGGCAAATGCATCTTTCCAGCTTGTCAAAAACAAAACAAGTTCTTGATCTTCATCGCGAGCAAAAGAACAGGCCAAGGGATACAATTAATGAATTCACGACAATCCTCGGTCCAAAATAGCACACTGCACTGAAAGATTACAGACCGAGGGCCCATGAGACCGCGAAACAACAGGATACAGAGATGAGGATAACAGCACGAACTTATTATTATTATAAATACACGTCCATGATAACAGTCAGTGTTCAGGGACGAGAAGGAACGACCATCGAGATCAGAGATAGTGGATTGTCTGCGCTTTACGCCGTGCAGCGAACTATGGCGATATCAGGGCGATCGAGATTGGAGAAGAAAGACTTGTAAGACAATAACGAATACCAGACATGATCTAGAATATCAGAGAGAACACAAGAATTAAAGGAAAACATGCCTGTTATTACTGCGAGATAATAACGAGAGATACAGCCATTGACTGCGCCCTCTGTCGAGTCAGGGTACTTTTTTGAATCAGCCCGCCATAACGGGTAGGTGAAGAACTCAGCGCCATCTCTATGGCAACAGAGCTGTGGACAGATGGTAGGCGTGGGAGGAGGTATAAGTGGAGGGAGACTTGCGAACAGTCGGACCTATTTTCACAATCCAATTCATCCTTCTTCCCATCCTGCTTCACCTCTCCTCCCACGTTCCATTTTCATCCTGTAAGATTCGAAAGCTGGTGATTTCTCAGACGACAAGATGGCGGGTGATGTTTTAAAGAACCTGCTCTTAACGATTCAGTTCATGGGAAGGACAGACAGTACAGCAACAGTGTGAATAAATAATTCATGTTATTATATCACTGTAGTAAGACACTGTTAACACAGCGCCTGTTCCGAATCACACTTCACCCTCGGCACACTGCAAGCTGCTGGAGTCAGAAAGGCTTTTAGCAACATTAACAAATAGAAGTAATTGACAGTCCAAGACCGGCGAAAATTAATTATTTATTATTGCAAAGAAACCGCATTCTGGATAAAACTATGCAGGTGCCTTTATCTTTAGGGTTGCTTCTATCGAATTCGAAAAAGAAAAAAACAGGTAAAAATACATTTATGGGCAATGCATCTAAGGAAAGTTTGTTCGACTCTTCAAAGAAAGGGAGTCTAGTGCAAAATTAACAAAGGCGGCCTGGCAGGCAATCAAAAGTTAATTCAGGCAACTGGTGGAGCAACACATTGCAAACGGTGGGGCCAACAGCATTTCCATAGGTTTGCCCTTGTGTGATTCACGTAATAAGGCCAATATTTATTTCTGGAAGTAAATCGGCTTTGGGAGACGGTTGGTAAGGCTTACAAAAGCTGCTCGGAGATTTAAATTACACGGGCCCTCGACGGTTACAGGTTAGTTTTCGCCTTACCTCACTGCTGCCGCCAGTGCAGTGTGTTTGGTTGTCGGCAAGACAAAGTACGACACACTCACAAAAACACACACACACACAAACACAAACACACAAACACAAACACACACACACACATACACACACACACCCAAACACACACACAAACACAAACACAAACACAAACACACAAACACAAACACACATACACAGACACACACACACCATCAAGTTTTGTCTTATTCAGAGCTTATTACCTCCCTCCCTATTGTAACAGACCTGACGGGCAAGGTGATTTTCTGATGGAGGAAAATTTCATTAATTGAAAAGCAGCTGACATGTTTGCTTTTACCTTCTTAAATAAACTCTTATGGACAAAACGTGCGTTAAAATAAAATTTATATTTTCAAGTTCAGATAATGGACAAAGTCCACAAGCGATATTTGAAGTCTGTAATCAAGTAGAGTGTGAATGCTTGGAGTGGCTGGTTCATTGTCTGACCCTTGTTAGTAGAGGGACGGTGTGAATTCGTATGGGGCCTGAAAATCCACACACACACATCGCCAAAGAACTAGTAGGGGTGATAGCGGAATTCCTTAACCCTAGTAGTAAAATATTTTGAAAGCTATTCTTTGACTTCAGAGCGAAACTGGTTTTTTGTATCTGTTTATATAAGCGTTCACAATATTTGTGAACATGCTAATCCGCCTGTCCATCTGCATAGAGCCCTAGACTATCATAAATACCTTCTCTCATATTTTTTATTTTCAAGTTCAAGACAACGCAAACGATATCAATTAAACTGTGCGGCAGAGAATTTGGAAAATCGACAGTTTTGTTTGTGTCTGTCGTGCAGACAGACAGACAGACAGACAGACAGACAGACAGACAGACAGACAGACAGACAGACAGACAGACAGACAGACAGACAGACAGACAGACAGACAGACAGACAGACAGACAGACAGACAGACAGACAGACAGACAGACATTCTTCTCTCTATAACACCTCGTACTGTTTTGAAAATGTATTTTAATGTTATAAAAGGTTGCCTTACTTCAAGTGTAAAGTCGATGGCGTAAGGGCTATATGTCAGTATGTATACAATGTGTAAAACAGCGACTAAAAATAGAGCCACTGAAAACTACAGCTCCTTGAATGCATCAAGGCTCTGTCCATCGGACGAAATTTCAAAATATAAATTGCACTCTTTCTTAAATACCACAGTAAGTCTCATTGTGTTGACTAGAAATATTCCAAGACAGTTTTGTAGGAGGAATCAGTCATTAATTAATTCACTCTTTCATTCATTCCTTTGACCTGTATCCCTTGACCTATGTTGGCAAGCCAGTTGGTGCTGGAGGGACACTGTGGTTGGCAAGGTTCACCATGGTGATCTTGTAGGAGAGGTCGGAAGCAGATCCCACACAATATTGCAAACAATTGTATCATACGGTATAGTACAGTATTGTGAAGATCGAGGGAGGAAAACAGTGAACAAGGAATCAAGGTAGCTGTCACAGAATCCACAGGGTAGCAAACATTTCAAAAATGTCCACAACTTTGTGATTGGTTTGGCTTTGGGGTTATCAACAAGTTAAATACAAAATAGAGGAGTTTGCCTTTGAGCTTGTCTTGAAATAAACTTACATTGTCCGTAAACAGCTAATCATACAAGTAAGTACACAATGCCCTTTTATTAAATCTCCAAATATTGTGTAGAAAAAATAGTTTTATCATAGCTGCACGGAGCTGTAAGAAAATAAATAGTTCTGTTTTCTATAAAAACAAAATTGATATTAGCATATAAGTTAAAGATATTCTCGAGCAAAGCATGACTGTGACATAGCTATCGTCTCAACCATCAGCAAGGTTGGGGCAAAGTGCATGTTGTATCAATGTCCAAAACATTATGGTCCAAGTCCCTTTGACACATAAAGCGTTGGTTGAAATATGTCATAAGCGTTTCCAAGATGGTCTTTATGAAACTTCGTGAAACTGATGATGTTTCAACACATTGCAAAAGTTTTTTTTAAAAGTTTTTTTTTCAACGAGTTGTTTCAAAATTAATTTCATTAAATAATAATAATAATAATAATAAAAAAATAATAAAAATAAAATAAAAAAGTTTTGTCCTCGTCACCTCTTCAGCACGTCTTCTAGGGCTGCGATGTAGCTCTGCGCCATTTGCAATGTTTCGTATTTCGATAACTTCCGGTTCCCTCCAAACGACGGAATGACGTCACGCAGCTGGTCGAAGGCGACGTTCATGCTCTGCATCCTCCTCCTCTCCCTGGCGTTGGCGGAGACTCGCCGCTTAACGAAGACGTCCTTGACCTCCTCCCCTCCGCTGTCCACCACCAGCAGCTGCTTCTTGAAAGTCGTCCTGAAGCACGAGCAGCAGCTGTAGTCGGGGGCGGAGCTGGGAGGATCTCCCTCGCCAATCTCGCAACGGCCAAGACAAGAGAGAGCGGGGGACCAAGACAGGATGCGCTGCGCCTTCGGGATCTGCAGTGGAGGACGCGAGCAGACGACGCCGGCGATGTGATGGTCGTGCTTTGCAGAGTCGTCAAGTGCTTTCCTGGCCAGACTTGGGGCCGAGGCGCACGGAGACAGATTTTCACCTGTTCGGAACTGCTTCTGCGTCCCAACGCCAAAGCAGACTGGGTCTGGAGAAAAGACCAGCCTCGGTCTGACGGTCCGAAGCTTGAGAGCGGGCTCCCCTGTCGAATCACGAATACCCGGATGCAGTCTGTCCTCGCAGTGTCCGGTGTCCTCGGCAGCGTGCTTTCGTTTGGTGGGGAACCCCAGTCTGCAAGTTTTCTGGCAGCTGCTGTAGGACTCATGCCACCAGTCTGGACGTCTTTCCTCTTCTGTCAGGCGACTTGCATCGGAACGAAGGGGGGATAAAACTCGGTGAGAGGAGGTGCAGGTCATAGCGGGGCTGTCAAGGGACGTGTACGTTAGTTGCGCCGAGTGCGTGCAGGCACCACTGTCCACAACACGTTCATGCAGCAGCCCCGTGTTTTTGTTGACGGTACTGTCCTTTGCGCTCATTGGTCCTTTTGTCCACCGATTGCAATACCAACTCTTTTTCTCCCTCCACTCAAAAAATGTCTTTTTTTTCTTCAAAAAATCCTTTTACTTCCGTTTTTGTTAAAAACGCAGAATTTGTTGACCATGAGGGTCCACTTAACACGGCTTTTAAATTTGAGAATTTTTTCTTCTTCTCAAAAAAGTTCTTGTGGTCTTTGTATTTTCTGGTCTTCTCACTTTTGTTGGAGAAAAGTAGGTGTTATCCACAGAGCACGAAACAAATAACCTTATGTACTTCCTCCACGAACATAGTGCCGAAATATAAAATCAGAACTCTTAGTGACTGAAGGGAAGTACAAGACACGGGGGTTCCTAGTGTCTGGGGGCTCAGCTGTGGAACCACGAGGCGTCCACCACTGCCTGCAGACGGCGCTCCGCTCCTCCGGTCTGCGCGTCAGTCAGCTTTTATGCGCGAAGATTGAAAGAGGATCGATGAATATTTTTGCCACTTGGCCTGCTTGACACCTGAAGCTGCTGAAGCAAGTCTGCGGTGCGCCAGCAGCTAAAAGATGTCGACAGTGGGTGGAATCACTGCCGGTCGGTGATGGGAAGGCGGCACATCCCTGAAAGGAGCGGGTCTGCCAGGCGGGGTCGTTCCAATCACGGCCCACTTGTCGAGCCCGGACTACTGCTCACCCGGAAATAAAAACTATTCATCCGTCTCTTTTTTTTTTATTTTGAAAAAAACCCTACTCTCACAGTGGTCACAGAAACGATAGCACAGGTACCGTAACTCTTGTCTCCTCCCACCTCCACCCGCTAGCCACTCTCCTCCTCCGCCTTCCCCTCTTCCCCACTCCCATCTTTCAGGATTCTTCGAGTTATACACCTGAATAATGGCCTCCCACTCCACGTCTGATTAAAGCGCCAACAATCGTTGTCGTGCCCGTTATGGGGTCCGTCGGCAGAGCTGCATTCACAGAGACAGGAGACACCCGGGGTGTGTGTGGCTGGCTCCGTGGGCGTGCTCCCAGGCCTGGCGACTTGTTGACCTTGTCGGATGCCGCGGAAACCGTAAGAGCAACTGGAGAGGCTTGGAAAATAGCAGCGGGGCCACGCCCACCGCCACGTCAATATTGCAGGTAGGAGGGGAAAGGTGGGGCTGCGGCTTGACACTGACTGGTTGATGGAAGGTTCGCATGGAAACCAGGAAGGGTGACGAACGATCCCCACCCACCCTAAGCTTCTCCCCACCCCCCGTCCACACCAGCCTCCACTCCCATGCTTGCAGCTGGCCGGCAAGTTTCTCTCCGAGGTGAGAGCCGACTGTCAGGTGCAGGTGACACTGGTGCCCGTGAGCCTGGTTTGTGGTCGGCGCAGGTAACCTTAGGGACAGACACCGCTTCTTGGGGACACGAGTTTGTCAAATGTCTCAGAGCCAAACACTGGAGCCTGTTAGTGTGAGTAGCAGGTGAGGTTAAGTTCTTGCAGACCCAGACATGTAGTTGTGGTGGTGGTGGTGGCATCAGTTGTGATAATCGAGGTGTAAGTTTTGTCAAAGTTGTGGTAAGTGAGATGTAAGCTCTGGAGAGCCAGACAACCCTGAATACTCATTGGAGGTAACTCTACTATCCCTAACATGCTGACAGAATCTTCTAATCCATTGTAATCTTCTATTATTATTATTATTATTATTATTATTATTATTATTATTATTATTATTATTATTATTATTATTATTATTATTATTATTATTATTATTATTATTATTATTATTATTATATCGTCTGACTTATTATCAGTGGACTGCTGCACATTTATCCCTTCACTTTTCACTACAACAGACCATTTCGTTAGTTTGTTGGCAGCAGCCATGGATCCAGGATCCCTTGCCCAGCCAAGCACCTAGCCAATCAAAGGCCGTTGCATAATTAGCATCCTGTCTAGTAACGTCTAGCAAACAAAGCTAAGAGAGGTTTTCCCCCTGCGCTGAAAAATTCTTTTGTGTGGAAGTTTTCTTTCCAAATATTTGAGTTCAGGTCGGATGGAGGACAGCAACGATGCTCTCATTTTCGCCTGCGATTTCGAATGTCAAACATGAGTTTCACTGTCTTGCTCTAACTCCTCTTGTTTTATTGTAGCAGCACTTACCTCCGTGCCCGCCATATGTTTCCTATGGTCATGAGATGCGAGACGATTTTCATGTTTGTCTCCGGGTAGCAATGGCCATCAGGCCGTTTGGGTAGGTGTTGCCGCTGCTTCCAAAAGCACTGCATGAACCAACAATGTAATGAAATATCTCTTTAGCATTCATTGACTTAAAGTCGCACAAACAGGCCGATGGTCTTAGCGAATAAACACTGAATTTCTCACCCTGGCAGCCAGGCTGCTTTACAGACATTCAGTGCAATGAAGTTATGGGAGAAAGAAGGTGGGGAGGCAGGGTACAGGGAGGGGAAACCCAACATAACACAGTCCCCACCCTTCCACCACGTGAAACACATGAATGTTGAAGATAACGGTTCCTGTGCTCATTTTATGTGTTTGTTTGTCCTCGAAGAATAGCAAAGAGACAAAACATTTTCTTTAAAATGACAATCAAAAATGCTTGGGCGTATTTCTGGACAAAAATGATTTTTGTAGGAGCAGTTGTTTTTGTCTTCGTTCAATGACATCCAATCTCTCTTTTTGCTCCTCCCACAATTAACCCAACAACTTTCTCAACCCTTTCTTTCTTTGTTTGTTTGCCTGTCCGTCCGTCTCTCTCTCTCTCTCACACACACAAAGAAAGAGAAAAAAATACGCAACACAGATACAACCCTTACCGAGATTTTGTCTCGAGCACACAACTGCAAAAAAAAAAAAAAATGAAAGGAAAATGAAACAATCCCTCTGGAATTATACCTTACATTATACGAACAAAATAATGTAGCTCATTGCTCGTATTCTAATTGCTCGAGGGGAATATTCTAGAAACAAATAAACGCACCTGAAATAACATGGAAATAAGTTCTCTGCCAAAGCTCAACCATCTGCTAAATGAAACAAATACTTCATTTTGTGTGTGGTGCATAATTCAGTGCATGTGCAGAGCTCGAGCTGTCCCTGCTGCTGGGAAACAAATGTTTTCCTAGTTTACTGACCTGTTTTGCAACATTAGATGCATTGAAAATGTCCTTATATTAAAAGAAAATAATGAGGCATTGACATTCCGAACTCGAAAAGGGAGGAAAAAAGAAAGGAAACGAACAAGAAAAGCTGAGCATGAAGCGAGTGGATGTAAAGTATAGTTTCATTAGCAGCCAGTGTCAAAGTTCATTGTAGTTCCTCCCGATCCCAGAGCCACTCAAGAGTTCCTGGCATGAGAGGCACTTCAGTCACATTAACCCTGTCTTGGAGCTGCGACCATCGCGAGGCTGTCCGCTGTCTGTCCTGCCAGTCCACGAGCCAAAGGCTTGGGCGCGGTCGTCTGCCATGGCGGCGGCGCGCGCACAACAAAGTGGCCATACTTGTTCCGGTCAAGAAAGCGCAGCAGACGAAACCCTCGCTAAGTGCTTCATTATTGGCATCGCCGACGTTTAGCGTCGACCTCTTGTCAATACTCAGTAATGCAGGAGTGCTCTCGCGAGGATGTGAGCACGTGTCTTGGTCATTAACAGAAAATGCACGAGCGGCGCACTGGAAACGGCAAACACGGAGTTTTTTTCCCGCGCGTGGTAGAAGGTGAGAAGAGAGTCTGGCCTGGGTACAGCGTGCTTGGAAGGAAAAATAGAAGCAGAAATGAAGGGAAGAGGATGCGAAGACAAGCTGAAGTATACAGGTGAGATGGTGGACACAATATGAGAATTACCTGAGGTATATGCAACATTAACATAATCTCGAGATAGCATGAAGACAAGCTATCAATATGAAAAGAGACAGATATATGCTTGAACTCTTGGATAATAAAAGGACAAGCTCATAAAAATATGAGGACATATTATGAAGTATACACGAGGTCATGGACAACATGAGGACATGCTGGCAGTTAGTTTCTGGAGAGGCTGAAGTATCCTAGCCATTGTCTTACGGGTCTCATATTGGGAAGAGTATATTTTAAGGAGTCAGCGAGGACAAAGTGAGTCGTTTACAATGGTCAGGGTTAAATGTAAAGCTACAAACGATTCTTTTTTGTGAAGCCAAACAATTCATTCCATATTTTATTGACAAAGACCTTAAACACGAGCTTGAAAAAAAAAAAGCAGTCTACAAATAAGAGTCTAAAATATATAAACAGTAAAGAGAAAAGGAGTAACAGTTTTACAAGTTTATTTTAAACATTTTAGTTACCTTGAAAATAAGAAACAAAGATTTTAAAAAGTGGGCTGGGAAGGGAGAACTACAAAATATGTTGTAAAGTCTGCCAAGCACCAGAGAGAAATTATCTGCGATCTACCACGACTGTAGCGGAGCTTAGTTCCCCGGATGTGTCCCGCTTAGTCATCTTCCTCCTGCGCCGCGTCGTAGGTGGCGCCTCAAGCCTGCTCTCGTAGTACTGTCTCTGATACTAAAGAGCTTTTTGTCATGGAACCACGGCATTCAATACCACTGTTACACAGGACCTCGCGTGAGTTCGACACATTCTCTGTCCTCTCGCCGACCTCAGTCCCTATGGTTCGAGGAAAACGGAAGAAAACAGACGATCAGGGAAAAAAGTACAATTGTTCGCCCTGATCTCACGCTCAAACACGAGCAGGACCAGTTTCAAGTGTCTCCTGCCAGATGATACACGTGGACGAGGAGAATTTTGTCTGTAGGTGGCGCTGCTTTTTTTTTCAGCACTACCTTGAGCTAACGGGAGCGGAAATCCGGTTGAAAACATTTTATCTTATTTAAGATTTCAGTTAAACCTTTCTAGAATTGTGTCGTGCACCTCATTAGAAATATTTCAAAAACTGTTTTAACTAAATACATTAAATTGCTAAATTTGTTTAAAATTAGAAGTGTGTTTGTGCAACTTGCCTCAGACCTGTTTTGCGAGAAGCGTTCGAAACGCAGGTACAGGTCCAGAAAAATTCTGTTTTTCACTGTTGATCTTAAAAAAATTGATGACACGATTGTAGGTGAGAGATAGAAAGAAAGAAAGAAAAAAAAGAAAGAAAGAAAGAAAGAAGGAAAATGTGTGATTTGGAATGGAGTGAGATAATAATTATATCTGCTTATGAATATTACAATTCCTTTTAACTTCAGCTAACTTGTGGTCTAGAAGTGACGGCCGACAAAAATAAATTACAAAAAGAAAATAAATTAGCGAGAAGAGAAATTGTAGTTTATTAACCAATCAACCAAATGGATCGAAACTACATGGTCTCAAAACTGTAAACAGAGCGTTTAATGAATATTTTAACTGTTTTAGACTGAAGATGTTCACACGCTTGCTACGTATGTCATTTGACTGTGAAGATCATACCCACCTCATCACTGACTCAATATAAACATTACTAACCATTCTTGACACCTCCACCCTCCTTCTGTCTCAGTGGTTTCAAAGCCCAGCAGCATCACTTGTTCTGGGTATCATCTCTAGCCTCAGATCCACCCACTAAAAGCCGCTATACTCTCGGAAGTGGTTTTCCTTTTGTGGCGAGGGAGCGGTGAGTGACAGGAAACCTCTTTTCTTTATCCACCCCCTCCTTCTTTTCTTTATCTTTTCTTTATCAAACGGCGCCTGTAGGATGTGCAGATTTCTGCAGCCCTTGTGGTACTGTGAGAGCTGGGTGTTGTGAAGAAACAAAGGTACCATGCTGTTTGCGCACGTGTCCAGAACGCTTGTTGGGCAACGGGATGGCAGCACAAACGACTTCTGGTGCCAACAAACAAGACGCTCGTAAAAGCTCGGGTTCTGGAACTGAAGAAGAATATGAAGCTGGCACACAAAAAAGGGGCTCATGCACGACCCTGGAGATCGTTTGTTGGACTGTATTCAAAATTCAAGCGTTAAACGGCAGCCACTTCTAGGTTTAATCTCGTCCATTATTACTATTAAGACTTTTTCAAATCAAGAAAAAAAATGTGTGCCCTGCGTGCAATGGGCAGCACGGCGCACGTGCGGTGCGGACTGGGCCTTTGTGCACACTCCATGAACCCTGCCACCCGCGGTCATAAGATGCCATTGATCAACTAGGTAAGCATTTTTTTTCCTGTCAACGCACCAAATATTATGTAAAGGAAGAAAAACTGCAATAAAGTGTAGGAGACTATTTCTTCACATCGGAGGGTCGAAAGGTTCTGTAGACATTAGAGAGGGGAGACTGAAAGGAGTGGGGGGGAGTCAGTAATGAAGGGAGGGAGAGCCAGAGAGTGAGAGACGCACTAAGAGAGGGAGAGAAAAAGAGAGAAATGATTGGAGGAGGAAGAAAGAGAGAGAAAGATAGCGGAAAGAGAAGAGGGGGGTGAAGAGGGAGGGAGGGGAAGGTGACAGAGAGAGGAGGGAGTGTGGAAAGAGTTGGGGGGGGAGCATTTTTTTTTGTCTGTGACCAGTGGCATACGTAAGGGGATGGGGAGAGGTGGTGCTGAAACATTAATTCTCCGATACTGCACAATGGCGAGTTCGAAATTCACATAAATTATGGGAAATTAACTTTTATTGTTCGCCCACTCACACACCCACAGGCGGTTACAGGCAGACGTATCACTAGTCTTTATCCCTGTTTCTGTCCCCCCGTCTCTCAGTCATTCTGTCTGTTTCTCTCCTTCTCTCTCTCTCACACACACACACTCTCGCAAAAACTTGTAGTCGTTTCAGCCTGAGTCTTTTTATTTTGTTTTTCTTGTGCCTGCGCCGGTGTCCACGTGCAGACACCACTCTAGCTTACGCAAAGCCAGCGCGCGGATGAGTTACGAGACCTGCTTAAGGACTACAGGTAGTCCTCGGGTTACGACGGTCTCGAGTTACGTCGTTTCGTGGTTACGACGCTCTATCCGACTTCTGAGGTTTAGCGTACGTGCGCCTCATTCCACGTGCGGTGGAAGTCGTAGAGTCCAGTACAGTACTGTACTGTACACTGTACCCGGTTACACGAAGAAAACGAGTCTCCTGCACGCCATAACACCCTTCATTATGGCTCCCAAACGAAAGGTAGACTCATGTGATAATAGTGCATCAAAGAAAAGGAAGGCCATCACCATCGAGGTGAAACAGCACTTACAGTACAGTATTTCATTATTAAACGTACTGTACTGCACAATATTTTACTGTACTTATTGTTTATTGATAATTATGTAGGGTACTGTGTTAGGATAGGTGTTTGGATAGCCTAAGTGCTTGCAGTACTGTACTGTTATTATTGTACTGTACTGTATGAATGTATGATCCGACTTACGTCGAAATTCGGGTTACGACGCCGCGTAAGAACGGATCCCCGTCGTAAGTCGAGGACTACCTGTATTTATTTCCGCCGCACACTGCCTCTGATCACAGCGTCACGTGGCCGGTGTTAACAGCAACATGTCACACTTGTCACGAGAGTGCTAACTGGCAGGCAGGTAAGACGTGCTTGTTACCACCCTGAGGGTGCAAGCATCACAGGAGTGCTGAGCTTGGGACTACCTCGTCACCCCGTTATGCGGGTCTCAAGGGATCGGACAACTTGTAGTCAAGCGCCATGCCGGTGTCAACAGCTTGGTGCAGGTATTCTGTGGCCGCTACACCTGCAGGAAAGTGTTGGGAAGAATGCTAGGCATGGTACAGTGTGGGCTACCACCCTTTCCGCCACCCCACCCGACTCAATTAGCAACCCCGTTCTCGGTCTCTAGAGAAGATGCTATCATACCAGCATTAGTAACTTTCCGAGATGGCTAAATAGATCGGACCGTAATTTTCACCGATTCCTGATTTAAAAAAAATAACCCAAACCAAGCAAAAAAAAAAAAAAAAAAAAAAAGAAAACAAACAAAACAAAACAAAAATAAATAAAACAAAAAACAAAAACAAAAGAAAAACAAACAAACAAACAAACAAACCAAAACAAAAAAACAAAACAAAAACAAACAAACAAAACTTTCAGGAACTATGACATCTGCAGGAAAGAGTACCCGAAGTATTGCTATCTAGCGGTAATCTCATAGCTAAATTTCTGTTTTTATTTTTTCCATGTAATATTTTCCCTGACTCGTCGGACTCAGTCTTTTAATTTGAAATTATTATTGAGCAGCAAAGCACGGGGCCAGTCGTAAGCCGCCACCCAGCAAAAGCTTAATTTTCCCATCGGTGCCAATAAACAGGACATAGCTTTGATTTTCCTGGCGGGTACCTGGGCGCCTTACACGTCGCCCGCAAACCACATGTCCCAAGGTGAGGCTCGTGAAAAGGCCAGGTAATGGTCCCGCGACAGGTTGTGAGCATGTGCCGACGCGCACGTGCGCGCGTGCGATGTGGTGAGCGTGACGAGAGAAGGGGGTGGACCTGTACCCAGTGCTCGTGTTTGTTTGTCTTTACGATGCGACCGCGCAAAAGGACAGGTGAATGTAATGGTGCAGAACAGTCGGACATGTTTTTTCATTTCATACCTTTTGTTTTTTGTCCGCTCTGAAAAAAGGTATGAATTCTCTGCGGACGACGGGAGGAAAAGTGGCGCGTGTGTGTGTGTGCACGCGCGTGCAGAAAATTACCACACTCTTAAAAGTTACAACTACAGGTACTATTTTGTCAATTACCAAAAGCAGTAAATAAAAGGTAGAAATTAGACTAAAATAAACCCGACACACAATTTTACATAAATATTTGTTCCCAATCTTTTTATATATAATATATAAATGCATTTTTCTGACACTAATGAGTGCTATTTTTGTTTTGTAAAGCTCTGTGAGTCATTGGGGAACGACTCTCTCAGTAATCCTCCTCATCATTATTATAATATTGAGATCATACAGAGATTATATGTATGTCGAGGAATATTCCCGAGAGATAATTTTGGATACATTATGTAATTGCCTTAGCATCGTGTGTCATAATGCTCACAAACAAAGGCGACATTTCCTAGTCGACATTCCGTCTATTGACAGGCTGTCACCGCGCAGTGCGCTCGCGGACCAGACCACCGGAAATTACGAAACGCAGCCGAGCGTCTCCAGTAAAGGAGGTAAACATTGCTCTACTACTGATTGTTGGGTGTGTCTCTTTCCATCTCACTTGCTCTCTCACCTTTCTTTCCAAGGGTACGCTGAAATTACAAAACTGATAAAAAGAAATAAGTTTTTAGAGATTCTAGTTCTTAGCTTCCCAAAGGGAGTGTATCTCGCTGCTGGCAATCTAAAGGATTATTGCCTGCTTCTCAGACATTCACACTCATTACCTACCTACAACGTATATTTTGCCTCAGATCATGTAGATCATTCGCGGCCTAGAAACACACACACTCTCTTTCTGCTTGTAATGTACTGAATTTATTAAAATTTATCAATATGCAGATTAAAACAACAATGCAGGCAAACTTTAGATAGTCTGGACTCGTTCATTTTTTTTCCTTTTTCGAATTCTATATTTAAAGATTTGTCATTAAAACTTTAAAAAAGTTGTCATATTTATTGTTTTCAGAGTATTTTAAAAACTTCCCTGCGGAATGACTTTTTGCGACTGGCATGACAGGTTAAGAAAGTTATTTTCTGGCCAGCGCTAGCCAGTTAAAATATTGCCTTGTTCTCCGCAAGGCTTTGTTAAAATGAGAATTTTTTATTTTATTTTTATCCATAGCATAAAACAGCATAAAACTGAGTGAATCATAAACATGCATGGGTGAAATATTTTCAGAGGTTTATGTGTTCCGAAAATTATGGGTTTCTTTTCAAAACTTTATAATGGCTGCAAGCTGAGCTGCTCCATTTGTCAAAAGGGTTGGGGAAAAAAAAGTTTGGCGGTAAAAGGCCAGTCAACAAAATGTTTGCCATTGTTGTCTCTGCTAATGGAGCCTCAGAATTTTTTTTTAAAATTTCAATATTTAATCAGAGTTGGCGCTGGAGTGACTGTGCATTCTTCTCTTTTCTCTCCTCACCTTATCTTATAATATCGTACCTTTTTTTTTTCTTTTCACGACTAATATAAAAGCAGCAGATTACAACGGAGGGTACTTTTTCTCTGTGCAAAACTCGCACGGTTTTTGTTCATAATGTGTAATATTTCTGTGGCCGGAGAAAGAAAAGAAGCAAGAGGAGGCCGAATGAAACCATAAAAACCAGATTTTTGTTTTCCAGCTTCACCTGTGGTGGTGGTGATGCGCTAGGCACTGCATTGAGTTACAAAACATGGTTTTCCATTTCGGATTTTGTTGGCCAGTCGTTTTCTGAAGGTGTTATTTTAGTGTCGTCTGCTAGCACACTATGGCGTGTGGGTGTGTGCGCGGAGTTCTCTCTCTTGCTTTCCACAGGCCGGTCAGCTGGCGCCACTGCCGAGCGTGTGCCGCCAGTGCATTGAGGATCGAGTGTCCTGGGTTCACATCTCGTCTCAAGCACGCTGTTCTTTCTCCGCGTATGGCACCTGTTTATAGGGCTGGGTGCTTTGACATGGTGCAGCATTCGTTGCCTCTGTACTTTCATCATAATTCTTTTCTCCCCCTTCTTGTGTGTGTGGAGCTTGCGTGCTTACAAGTGTGAGCGTGAAGAAAGACAATCTTATATAAGAAAATTTATCTGTATATATCGGTAAAGATTCAAATGACCACACACAGATATATATATATGATGAATGTTTTAGAGATGAGAGGTGAGGTCACAAAACTGTCAGTCATACTGCTAGGTTTTTCTCACCACGTCCTCATCCTCACGTCGTCATCGTCGCTGTCATCACGTTGCCTTCTTAATGTTGTTATACTAACACGACCAGTGGGACGAACACGCTAGTTGTGTTTAAGGAACACCTATGTTAACACCTAATATTCACACTTTCGCTATTAATTCCGTATCCCAGGGTTCAGCCTTCGGCACGGGAAGCAACCTCCAGGAAATTCTCTCCCTTTTAGAGACTAGAATGTCGTGTTCAACGTTTTTCTCGACAGACCAGCCAGAACGTAGTGCTTCCAGCCTTTTCAAAAATCCTCACTGCACAGTTGTATCATCATCCATCCATCCATGCTTCCATCCCTCCTCCCTCCTTTCCTTTTCTTCTTCCTCCTCCTCCACCTCCATCTCCTCCTCCTCCTCATCCTCATCATCATCATCATCATCATCATCATCATCATCATGTGAGCTTCGAACATTAAATATTAAGGAGTGTGAGCCCACCCTTCCTTGCATTCAATCATGCATGCATAAATCCAGTGGACAGACCGCGATGTAGACGTGTCGGCGTGTACCCATTGATGGGGAGGTGGGGAAGAAGGTCAGAGGGTATCTGTTTATCGCAGAGCCGACTGCGGTGTCACTTCCGCCGTGTGTCGTAATACGCCCAGACAACGTGCACCCGGCACAATGCACGTGGGGTGCACGTGTGCGGTGAGGGACGAAAATGGGGACCAAACACGCTTTTGTGCGGACAGAATGGTGATTGAAATGGCTTTGACGCAGGATTTCATTTCCATAGGCACACAGCAACTCACCCGTCAAAAGCAGGCAGACCTGATGTACGCCGCATGCTGCGGCAAAACCCCGGCGCCACACCTTATCACCTGGGAGGATAATATCATCACGGAGGGCTCGACAGAGTCCGCACAACGCTGACGGAATATTCCTCTATCCACTTTCTCCCACCCACCTCGGAAATAATCAGCTTCTCTCTCTCTCCCTCTCCATCTCTCACACACATCAACATGCGTTACGAAACTCTAATATATTACACTTTATACGAACTTCCAAACCCAATAATAAAAATCATAACACAGATTTTAAAAATTGGTTACATGCCTTGTGAGATTTGTCCTCTCAATGTGTATTGCCAGGCGGCCAGTTTTGTTGAGTGAAATGGTGGCTGAACTTGTGCATGACTCTCTGTAATATTTAACGTTAACGGCTATTGTGTAATCGACGGTCGACTCGACTCTTGGAGGATGTGGTCATACACGAGACAGTGTGATCGTGGCAGGATCGATTCCACTCAATTGGATGGTCGATATGGGTGGGGCGATACTTGTCAATATTATTATTATTATTATTATTATTATTATTATTATTATTATTATATTATTATTATTATTATTATTATTATTATTATTATTATTATTATTATTATTATTCCTCCTGTTTCGCTAGGATCGTCTCCGTTTTTTGTTGAAGTCTTTCGTCACAAAAAAAAAAACAAAAAAACTATTGCACAAAAATTAACTGACGCGATTTTCAAACATACCCCAGAATTTTTTATTCATCCTGTTCTGTATGTTCGCTCTTGTTACAAACATTAGTCGTTGTACAACGATCCATGGGAGTGTGATGTGATCAACCGTCGCTAATGTTTCACGCAACTGCGAAAATCGTTGATAAGACACTCGCACCACCCACTCTCGTGCCCACACAATGCACTGTACCTTCTCTTCTCTTACCTCCTCCTTTGTTCTCACTGAATATTTTGGGAGAGGCGTGTGGCCTGTGAAAGGCCATCGACTGAGGCGTAATCACACCCGGGATAATGCTTGCCGATGTTGTACAAAAGGCGCTACAGAATTTTCAATCTCCTCCCACACCCGTTTGGCAGAAACGTTTCGTGGACCTGAAAATAAAACTTAAGCTGCTGGTGCAGACGGATGGTGTGTGGGTTGAGGGTGTCGTCTTTATTCATCAATTTTCGTAAAGCTTGTGAAAGGACGCTTTTCTTTTTCTTTTCATGTTGTTGTTGTTATTATTATTATTTAGAAAAAATCGTGGACATTATTACTGGAGGAAATCTCGGATTTTGTGGGGTTCCAATCCCACACCCCGCGCCAACTCAACCCAGTGTTAAAAGAAAGAAGCTGAGTTCTCCTCCTCCACCCTCCATTTCACCTCTGCTCATTGTAGAGCAGATCTGCCGACAACTTAGCCTGAACGAAAAGCTGAGGGGAACAAAGGGGTACGTGGTTTTATGGAAATCAACCGTGGCGAGTGTCAGTGTAGTCAATCATCGCCATGACTGCTTTATTCCCCGCGCCTTCCGTCTGCAACCTGTGTAACTATTATTCTGGTCACTTCCCTCTACACCGCCCTCGGTAAATCTCATGTTTAGATTAGACTGTTTGCGCAGGGAGGAAAAGGGACGGGTGGGTATTCTTCCTTTAATGTTCATTGTTCATTCCTAGCGTTGAACAAATTGTCTGGCCTCTTTTTTTTTACCTGTATTCTCGTAATACGTCGTTGATCACCTTACAACAAAGTGAGTCTTTCATATAATTTTTTTTTTTTGGGTGGGGGAGAACTTTTACAGGACAGAAATTGTTGACAAACAGGGTAGCCAGTTGCAAGAGAGGACCAAATACGATGATGAAAGTCGTGTACCTGACCTGCTCCACACCGATCTAGGTCAGCAGGACGACCTGGAAGTGTGGCAACGGTTCCAGGCCACTTCACGAAGGAATGAGACATTTTGTCTGACGAAGAAAGAAAAGCTGGGATCAAAATAGTTTTGAATTTGATATCCGACACTCTAGAAGTCTTTAGACACAGAAGTAGTCATTTTGTTGACAGTCTGGGTGACACATTACCATAATTATGCTGCAATCGTCGCGATATCTTTTCACCAGACACCTGAACTCCGATGTCGCGAGGGCGCAGTACAAATACTGTTTCAAACTTTGCCATTCGCAGACCACTTTGAGGATTTGACTTCGGTCGCTAATTACCGATTCACAGCTTTGTCCTTTCTCTTCTCTTCTTCATCAGCAGCCAAAGCATTCAGCTTTAAAGGGCGGCGAATCTCCTTAATCTGTCGTCGGTCGTAATGGCGCATCCTGCAGACACACGCCAGGGATCGAAGCCCGGCTGGGGCCGGCGCGTGGAGAGGTGTTACCGTCGCGTGGCGGAGCGTGTGCCACACGTGCTGGCATGTTGCCAGCATGCACTGAGGTCGAGGTAAACAGCACGTGCAACCAGCACAAGGGCAGGAGACTGTGCGCTGATCGGGTGACGGGTGCACGACCCAGAGAGATACCCGGGAAATTGGGAACGAATTTGATAGATTATGCTTAAAAAGACAATGATCGAAAAAGAAAGAAAGAAAGTTGAGATTACTAAGATTTGCAAGTGGGGACTGTCTAAGCAGAGCGTTAACGGGCACTCCAGGTAAATGGTTGGTAAGCACGCACGCACGAGCACACACATTGCTAACTAAACATTTTTAGATGTCTCCGTTCTTTGATCTTCCTCTCTTTTCTGATGCTCCTAACAAGCTTACGCATACATGAGGGATAAATTCAGGTAGATAGAGAACATCATAGGCAGCAACAGAGACATGAGAAGGTGCAGTGATGAAGAACAAAAAGTAGCTATGGCAACGAGGATGTAGCGAGAGCTTAGTCGTGGTAGCGCTGGCCGGCTTCCTCTGATTACTGCGATAACAATGATTGACGTGTTCAGCCGATGTCTTTTCTTTGACTTGGTATCGCCGCCATCAACATGAGGGTGTTTCCTGCAACGAGGTGCTGTTCTCATCGTGGCCACGAAACAAACAAGAAAGTGCTAAGCTTGAGGGGAGGCAGATTCTGCGGCAGTGGTCTGGCCGTGTTTATTATTTTGGATTCATTGGGACTCTTAAAGAAAAAATGAAAGGTGGAGTGAGAGAGAGAAGAAGGAGTGATAACTATATGCATAGACGCAGAGAAGCGCGAGCGGGTAAATGAAATCCAGGCTCGGGTGAATATGGGAAAGTAAAGAAAAATATTTGCGGAAAACCGAACAGGTGTAGATAGTTGGGGAAGGGGGAGATAGAGAAATAAAGAAACAAAGAACAAATGAATGAGGGGCCAGTTGACAGATCGAACGAACTAAGTAAAGATGAAATGAATGAAACGAATAAAAGAAAAAAAAAAAGGAAGAAGAAATAAAAAAGGAATGGGAAAGAAGCTGATGCTTTAAATGGCATTTCACTGTCTCACAGCAACTAAAGTTCTGACTGGGGAAAAAAGATTACACAGTAAGGAAGGAACTGAAGTCCGAACAAATATTTACAGTTAATATTAAAGTTATGCAATCATATTCACACACACACAAACTCGTCACGTGGAATATAATAATTATAACACACCAGGAACAACACGTTTATTTGAAATCTGAATGTTTCTTTCAGCCATCTTCTTTTTGCATAAAATTTACATAGAAAGCTTTATATGTGCTTAACTATGATTAGTTCTAAGACCCTACGTGCTACTGAACAACAATGTTTTGCATATAGATGTATGCATATGGTGTTTGATTACCGAGACTACGAAGTTTGTTGTAGCCGAGACGGGTCAGATGCTATCTTGGTGCATGACGCAGGGCTGAGCAGATAATTTTAAAAATATCCTAATATTTAATACCTTGATTTCTAACGACTTTAGGCTGTAGGGGTCTGGCCTACGCTGAAAGGACAACTGTAAGCACGTTTCATCAGAATGTTTATCATACATTTTGGAGAGTTGAACGATCTTTGTTGTCTGATGACGTATTGAGCTTTTACTGGAGTATCGAAAGTTTTGATCAATATTGTACTCAAAAGATCAATCTCTGAATAAAATAATTTATCCCATTCAACTCTCCACATGTGATTGTTCATTGATATGCTGACTTTGAAAATGGGTTTCGTTAGACTTTATATGAAAGGCTTGTATGTGAAAGACGTTTCTTGTAGACATAATATCATCCTTCACATTCAGCTAAAGAAAGGTCAAAGGTGGAAGTCGAAATAGATCTCATACTTTCAATTTTTCCTTTTGGTCTTTTTCGAAGTTTTACCGACAAAAATTTCCACAAAACTTCGCAGATCAGGACTACATAGACTTGCTGACTGTTAAAAAAAAATAGTGCAAGGGATTCATGCATGTATACAGTTTTGCTGGTGAGCAGGATTCACTCCTCTAACCCTTCTCCTAGCTGTTCTGCCACATATGTCGGAAACAGAGCCTGTTCGACAGCAGATTCGTCATTGCACGTAAACATTCGCTCAGGCATAGAAAATAACATGTTTATTAGGTCCAAGAACCGGAACGTCAACTAAATTCTACGAGTGATAAACAGATGTTTATGCACGAAACTCATGTGTCTAGGCTTGTATCGATAGTAATGGAAACAGAGATTACGCATCTGGATTGAATACTTAACCCAGAATTGATTGTCTGCGGAAAGACCAAACCGACAGGACGTCATGTGTTTCAAGGGAAGTAACTTTAGTGTTTTGTGTATAGTTGTTTGCCCTCTTGCTGTCTTGTTACTTCCCTTGCTTCACATGTTAATGAGAATAAGCCCGTGGTGAGCAAATGGCTTGTCCAAGCACTGCGCTATGGGTCCATCGAGGCGCAGAACTGCTTAATCCAATCTCACTCTCTTCCTTTTGCCGTCACTGTGAATGAGGGACACAGGAGATTTATTTTACAGGACACACCACACCACATTCAAAGAGCACTGCCGCTGTAGTTTCTTTTACACAACAAAGAAACAAAGATCCTCATATGTTTACATTATTTTCAAAGGTCTCTAGACTTAGCTGGTGATCTTGTTTATTTGTCCTTTCTAAAAGCAGTTATCGAATTAAAAAAAAAACTGTAATCATGCATCTGAGCGCTGTCAACTGCTCTGTCGTCTCGCGAGATGTCAGACGCCATATCGCCGGAAGTACAAAGAGCAGACATCATTCTGACGTCACCATTTGACTCCCCTCCCCCAGTTTCGACAACCTTCTCAAGGTCACAGGCAGATAGCGCGAGGCTACCATGACCTTGACCTCAGACTTGGAGGACAGCGGTTGGGTCACGTCGTCGGTTGACATCAGATGCTTGTACTTGAGGGCGCGACTCTTGCAGAAGACGTTTTCGATGGGATAATCGCCATCTTTCAGCATCGCTGGAGACAGGACTGTGTGCAGGCGCCTGAATCTGTCGTCTCTGTCAGTTTAAAAAAATCGAATAATGAAAGAATAATAAAAAAAGGGATTTTTTGTACAAAATATTGTTTTCTTTGTTATTTTATTTTTAGTTTGTTGGTATTCTACTTAGTTATATTGATTGTTAGTCTTTGACCTTTTTATATCCAACGAGTGCAATAAAAGTGTTTGAAATGCATGTCGTGCACTTCAGAGCCTGTCCGCTACTTTCGCTTCTCACCTGAACGGCTGACCCTGGCTCAAAAGAGTCTGGCCGCAATACTCGTTGTGGATGGTCAGCAGTCTCTGGTCCACTTCCACGACTGAGGGCAGTTTAGTGACGAAGACCCGGTCATGGTGACTGATGATCTCCGTTCTTTCTCGCTTAATCTGAGAGGAAAATGGAGAAACGCAAAACAAACGGCAAAATGCCATGCGAAAAAGAAAAGGTTACAGGTGTTGCACTTTGTTGATTCAACAAAGACGATAGGAAAATAAAAGAAATACCTACAATGGCTGGATATTAAGGGAAACAACAAAAAGGAGATGTACCTTTGCACAAACGTAGTTTGTAGGATGTATATGTCTACCACACCGCTGTATCCACGTTACTTACCTTCATCATGGGCAGCAGCGGTTTGCGGTCCTGCACTGTGCTCTCTGCTCTGCCCCCGTCGCTGGCCAGGCGGTAGATGGTCATCATGCTGGGTCGTCGGTCAGCCACCAGCCCCACTCCCCCGCCGATGCCGCTCATCTCCCTCTGACCTCGCTCCGTGAAGACCGGCAGGTTCATGCTGGAGATCCTCACCTGGTCTTCGCGTTGCCACTTCCGCCGCTTGCGGTCCTGCTGCGCCGTGAAGGCTCGCTTGGTGATCTCCATGGCAACCGACGAACGCAGCTTCCTGCGTTGCAGCTCTGAGAATAGCAAGTGAGGAGAGGGACACATCTAACACATCGAGAGCAAAACAACAACTGCCAAAAATAAAAAAGACAAACAAAAGTTAATAAAAATATGAACAAATCAAACCAATAAAAGCCACCAGCGAAGAAAACTGTGTTTTGGTCTGTCTTGGTTACCTGTCAGCTTCATCTCCAGGTGGCGCTCTTGGCTGGAGTTTTCGTACAGAATGGCGTTGGTCAGCCTTGTCCTGGGCAGCGCGTGCACGACACACAGGTGTTGCCTCATCTTAATGTTGCGGGTGCTCTGTGTGTTGACCTTCTCATGGGTCAGGGGGCCATGATCGCCTCCGGGTGCCGGCGCCCCGCTGATGTTATCGCCTTGCTTCCCCTGTTTTCTGCATCTTGTCTGGCCCTTCCATTGCCATCGGATCAAGGGAGAAGTAACTCCGGTACAAGCTCTTGCGAACTGTCTCACTATCAGCTTCCGGTCAAAGGATGCCAAACAGACGAAGAGAATCACGGGAAAAAATCCAAACAGCTGTCATTCTTCTCTGGACATAGTTTCTGTTTCATTGACAGCTCGAAGTTTGAAACCGTTTCGTCGAGCTTCCATTAGGACAACCGCACTGAACACGAGCGGCACACACGGCAGTTCTCTATCTAATTATCATTTGTCATCGTTCGCGATCTGGCCAACGATTCGTTGTTCCGAGTCAGCACCGCGACGTCAGATCTGATGATCAGCAGACGTCAAGTCAGTATTGTGGCGGTTACAAGGTGGGGGAGCTCCTGGCCAGGTGGAACGGGGATGTCAGACTTTTGAAAACCAACGGCCTCGAACGACTCCGGGCAGGTCTGGAGTCTTGTCTAGCAATGGGTGTCTGACATCACGACAGTGCGAAACCTGATCACACTTCATTCAGACTTTGGCACACAGACACAATCCTCGCCTATGACCTCCCGCGAGGGCTCAGCAGGTCATGATTAAGCCTCCAAGCAACAAAGGAAGCAATTATCTTATTCGTGTGTTGAAGGCCTGAAGCTGGTCTGCTACATTATGAGAGGATTAAGCTTCTTCAGAAAGTTTGAAAATACGCTTTCCTTGGGGTTGCATAAGCATTGTTGACTTAGCGACTGTGTGTGGCCAATGTTTACATGATCGTCAGGATTTCCAAATAGGAAAACAAAAATCGACAGTGTATGTCAGGTTAAACATGGAACATCAGCCATTATCAGCGCATATTGTTAACATCTTTGTGAATGCTCTGTACCCGTGACTGGTTTGTAAAAAAAGTGCAGACACCAATCGTTAAGGAAAACATGTTTTTCTTTCATAAAGGTTGTTCAAACTCTGGATGTTTCATTATCAGAGAGAAAAATCAGCTGTACTGATCAATTATTTTGTACTTTTCGCGGCCATACAACCCATGTTTCGTGAATTACAGACATCACAAAAACCGTTTAGAGAACACTCAAAGCAATTCTTCTGTAAAACTATTTGTCTTTATAATTTTACAAAAACCTGCGGGTGTTCTCCAAGCAACCAGAAACATTGTCTCTCAGAGCTGTGTGTGTGCTTTCCATTCTCCAACAAAAAAGGCCGATCATCGTTTCTTTCATCAAATCGCTATCTTACTTTATTTTACTTATCGAACTAAATAAAATGCATTAGTTAAGGCGATGCTGCTGATTGCCTTCGTCACCTCTAGTCTCAGCATGTGAATTGAAAAAAAAACCAAACAAACAAACAAACAAACAAACAAACAAACAAACACCACGCTCAGTTATATAGAGTGTAAGACTGTAACTCATTTCCAGAGTGCTTTAATGACTGTACACCGTTTGGTTGCAATACAAACAACTGTACAATACAAGTGATCGTCCAATACCTTTTTTTTTGACAAAATATTATCGGCTTGGAAATAAAAGATGGATCTTAACAATTTAGTAAATAAATAACAAGGAATACAAAATAACACAAAATCTATTACATTTCTCACTCCACTTATATAAGAGATATTCTGGAATTTGTATAAGTAGGAGAAGAGTATGTATTCAGAAGGATCATGTGCTTATTTCATGCCTGTCGAAATACGGGACTTGGGTTATTAAAAATTATCACAAGAATAATTCATTGTGACGTATTCTTCAGGTACATTATCTTTTGTCCATACCCAAGGCGCACACTGCCACAAACAAACAAGGAAACAAACAAACAAATCAAAAGGAATCACGACTACCCACCCTAACCCCCCACCCTGTCTACTCTTACTGTTACAAACGGAGCTTTGTCTTGGTTGTCAGGAAAGCTCAGTCCTCTGTCTCCTCAGTTTGCCGGGATGCACAAGGACTCGGCGAGGGTAACAGGCGAACATGTGAACTGCGTTCTCTCTGCTCGTTGCCGGCGGCTGGACAAACTCCGGGGTAGCGTAGCTGGAGGACTTCTTGCCGAATCCCCGGGGTTTGGACCTCAGAGCCTGCCTAGCTCTCAGTAGAGCTTCCTCCGGATCCTCATCTTTGGCCATTGTTTCCTCCATCGCCCCGTCTTCCTGTAGTCTCGGCATGTTGACCACGTGCAGTCCTGGCGGGTGGTGGCAGGACCTGCTGGATGGCGAGTCGCGGGTGGCGTCATCGCGCGGCGTGGCGGCTGTAGGCGTTAGGCGCAGCATGGCGGCATCACCCCTTCCTGCGTCCCCGGATGTGGCGGCATGGTTCGTCGCCGCGCGGCGTCTGGGAGTCGCGGTACTCAGGTAGGGTAGCACGGGTGGCGGGGAGCGCCGGTACAAGATCATCCAGGCACTGCACCGAGCGGATGCGCTTCTGGGTATCAACGTACGTGTTCAACGTCTCGTTCAACGGGCGTCGCAACCGCTGTCTGCCGCCGCGCGACAAGCGATGCACGGCGTACGGCTGCGTTTGATGCAGGTGATGCTGATCCTGGAGCTGCGGGCGGCGGCGCTGATGATGCTGCAGATCTGCACTGGACAGCACCATGTGCACGTGATGGAGCAAGGGCAAGTGGCCGTTGCCCAGCGCCATCCCGACGTTCAGGAACTGACCAACAGGGGGACGTCGTCTGCTCACTGTCGTATTGTCCTTCATCCCCCTGCAGGTGTTCACACCTGTCCTGCCAGTTCAGACGGTCGAAGTCACCACCATCAACCCCTACATCAAAACTGGCATGTCTCAGAAAAAGATGGCGGTCCCTGTGGATGTGGTCGCTGAAGCGGTAGCCCCTGACCGGCGTGCAAGAAGGTGCTGGGATATCTGAGTGGTCAAACGGCGCCACCAGTCGGCTTCTCGCCGTGTTTTCTTCTGGCATTCTGGGTGTCAGGCTGAGCAGCGGAATAATTATGGAGGGCCCTGGAATAGAAGAAGGTCTAGGATGTCGCCAAACAATCTATTACTAGGTGTCGAATGTACCAAAAAAGTTCTGTACAAAGCTCGATGTCATACGGTTACAGAGAACCTCTAATCAGCTATAGACCCATGATAAGTCTTTCGTCTAAGTACTTAACGGCAGATACGGACACCAGTGTGTATAATAAACAAGCCTTGTCACCACAAATGATTTCTTTGTTCATCGCAAAAAACCTTCTGTAACCTGATCTGTCCCCGCACGGAGAGACATGTCCATGCTGGAGAGGGGCGACACCGCTCTTACCTGGCGATCAAACCTTTGTGGGTTGTTGGTGGGGTGGTGTGTGTGTGTGTTTCAATTAACCTGTCATAGCGTGTTATCACATCACATAGTCTGGTAGTCAGATCGTTTGTCCTCAGGACTCGCACAGATAGCGACAGGGGGCGTCCCTAGGGTCTGCTCAATGCTACATTTGGTCGCCGCACGACGCACCCGCTTTGCCAGCGGTCCGATCTCTCTGTATGAGTTTAATCCGGGTACTCTTAGGCGATAAAAGGTCGTTGATATAAAAAAAAAAAACTACCTTACTTTGCTCGCTCATGCTTGAAAAGAATTCAAACTACGACATTCAACATTCCGAGGATTTAGTGTCCATTTTTCGCTGCTGTTATTTCTGAAATAGTGTTTACTGGATTTACCTGGCTTTGAAAAAAAACACATTACACAGACAGACTTCCGATCGTATGCTTACTAGGATACTGCATACTCACCACGGCTGTTCCTAAAAGACTGTGGAAAAGATCTTTTGAAGACAAAAGTTGTTTCACGAGGCGAAGAGCGAGGGCAATAAAGTAACACACACACACTGCCAGGTCTGTTGTTATTACTGTGTGGAGGGTACCTGAATAACGAGACGACCTGTGGGTAACAGTGCAAGGCTTGTGAAAAGAATCCGTTAAACCAGGTCAAGAGATCAATTGTCGTCTAAACTCGTCAAAGGAACATATGTTTAGTAAAAATGTTGGAAGGTCGCTGCCGTGAGTTTACCTGCTACAAACCACTTTAAAAGCCGAGTGGGTGTGTGGCAATCGTATAAAATGTTGTATTTCCATACATCTTAATGGCTTAGCTTTTTATTTTAAATCTTTTGCAACTGTACATGTACACTCACGTAAGGGCACACACACACACACACGCACGTACACGCACACACATGCGCGCATGCATACATTCCTTACTAAAAGAGATTCGAAAATCTTCAACATATTGTGTGTGAGAGAGATTTAATAGCCTTCACTTTATTTTGTGTGTGTGTGTGTGTGAGAGAGAGAGGGAGAGAGAGAGAATCTTCGTTATATTGTGAGAATATTTAAATAATTTTTTTCGTCAGAGTTGTAAGGTGTTAGAGCCCACACTTTTCTCTTTTGCGAGTATATTGCTCATCTGCTCTCTCTCTCTCTCACTAACTTACCTCCCCAACTCCCAAAGAAATCGGGCACCAATTGAAAAGAGAAGTCGACTGGCGAAAATTCATGGGGCCACACAAGTATCGAACCGATGGGTATGCACGCCTTCAATTTTCAGACGGAAGTTCTCTAACCCTCGGGTTGTCTCTTGATCGTAAATGGAGAACACATCTGTATTTTTACATCTCCAGGTAACTTCAGCTAAAGCAGGCCTCAGGAACTTTGTCTGTATTTTAGTGTTTGTAATGCACGGGAGGCTGACATGTGGCTGGGGTACTATAACAGCTTAGCTTACGTGTTCTTATCATTATGTCGAAATCTTTTTTGTATGACGACCCACTGCACACTGCAAGACAAGGCCCATAACTCTTGAATTCTGTAGTGACTAAGGTTTGTATTCACTCCCCTTAGCACACATTCTGAATGCAATGAACTATGTATTGTATCGCTAGAGAGAAACTTAGAGAAAATTCCCCTTTTGGTGCCCCATAATGAACGTTGCTAATAAGTAGCAAATAAATCAAGTTTTCTATACTACACTGAGTGAATTTTATCCATGTGTGAGCAACATTAGGATGTATTTGAGAAAAACACTGACACTTTTTTTACTGCCGGGAGTGAAGTCCAGAACACGGGCGCCTAAAGTTTAAAAAGCTTCACTTCCCTTTTGTACAAAGTACTCTCTCCCTACCCATCCCACATGTTGATTAGGCTGAAGAGAAAGAGAGAAGAGGACAGTTCTCTCATCCGAAGCTGGCTTTGGATAGGTTAAGTCTCGTAACACCTCACCACCCACACCCTATGTCTTAAACGTTCTGGGACAAGGTAATGTTTGTTTTATTCTCTTGGCTCCAAAAAAGAGACAGAAAAATGCGAAAACCTATATAATAGACTTGAGATTGTTGTGCATTGTCAGAATGTCTTTTCAAGAAAACTGTTTGCTTTTTTCTGCCGCCGTCAAGTCTGTCTTCTTTTGTTTATGTCCATTTACTCAGTGCAGTCTTTGTCCTATTCGTTAATTAACTAGTGGAGGCGCTGACCAGACAATACTAATGAATGAAGGATTAATTTCTGGAATAAACGGAGCTCAACATTATTCATAATATTCTTTTCATAAACTGCGACGGGTAGATATTCTGGTGTTTTAATCTGTCTCACTCATTGATAACTATTTGTGCTTTTTTTTTCTTGAAAAAAAACCCATGCTACTTTCTGACCTTTTAAAAAGCAGCAAGAGATAACTAACTCGTTCATCATGGAAACAACATAAAATAGAATAAACATGATAGACCAAGGAGATAAAAGAAAACAACTCTTGTAGTAGTCAATAATTTGATAACTAAGTATTTGGGATAAAACTTTGTATCAAAGTTTCAACACTATGTCCAAACTTTTCTAACATCACCCAAAGAATCTAAAGCATCAACACACAGCTTCTCTACTTTACCTGTAACAGGTCTCTCTACTTTAAAAAAACTACAATGGACCCAAACAGCGAATGGATTTGTGATAATTCTCTAGCGACAGTAGCCATAGCTCTGCACAAATAAACAGGACAGGTTAAAAGAATTTAAGATTGAGTGATATAAACAATCACCTTTGTTCCCCTTCATTTGAATCGATCCGCAGAGGACCAGTGCGCACCTTGAAACTCTCTCTCTGTCACACACACACACACAACGCACTCACACAAACACACACACACCTGAACATTTAATTATTTGGGAACCCTTGTCTGGCAACTAGTCTTCCCTGTTACCGAAGAAGGCCACATACTCGACATGAGCAGGTTGTACTCTCCCTCTGCTTTCTAAATGTTGTAAGCGGAGCTCAGGCAAAGTATAAAAACAGAGCACAGCTATGTACTTATCAATACTCGGGGATGGTTCAGTGGGTCAACAAGCTGTTCATTGTGTACAATCTTGTAGCACATGTTGGTCAAAGGCTTGATTTACTGACCTGCTGCAAGCTACTTATACCTATCTTTCTTATTTCTCTTTATTTTTAAATGTCAACTTGACATTGGCTGCCTGGAAAATCTGGTGGCATAAAGTCTCAAGCATGTGTGTTTATGTGAGAGAGAGAGAGAGGCAGAGGCGAAATAAAAAAATTAATTATCTAGCAAACATTTCCAAATTGAATTTAATATGCTTTATAGAGTTTATTGTGTGAGTGAGAGAGAGAGAGAGAACAGATTGAAGTAGAGAGACTCAGGTGAAACAAAAAAGAAATTTACAGGAAAACATTAAATAATTAACAGTCTACTAACGTTTAAATTGCTTTCTAAATAATTATAAATCGATTTTAATTTATGTGTTTTTGATATTCTTTACTTTGCATGGTATGTATTTACTGTAAATGTCGTTGGTAGTCTGTGAATGAATTTCTTCCTTCTTGACATAACAGATGTGAGCTGACAATATGTTCGTGTGAATTTAATTTTTTTTTTAAATCAAGTTTCAGAAAGCAACATCTACATGAAAGTTACTAAAAGTTAGTAATACACGCCTTCAGATAAAACTACAAACTGAATACATTGAAATAATTACACAGTGAATCCGCTCCATACCTTTACATTTGTCATAAATGTAGAACATTTCAGGTGATCCAACACACTTAAAGATGTAAACAAAGTTCTTGTGTCTACTTGAAAAAAATGTTTTTGAACCATGTTCCACAGCGACACAACAATCAGTTTAAAAGCTTTTAGTTTATCTTTCGCAGGATTGTTTTCAGGATCAGATAAGATGAGATTTAATGAAAAATAAAAAGGGCTGAATGTAGAAACGAAATTATTTAGTGCTTCTAAAAGTCTGAACAAAATTCGTCGTCGTGTTTCCAATACCATTTAATGGCAATCTGGATTTCACATCTCGAGTTTTCTCGACTCTACGCCACCGTCTCGCGAGAAGCACTTGACAAATCGGGATTTGAGTCCTTCAGCAGCTGCTCCATCTTTCTAGGACTCAGGACGCCGCCCAGCAACCTCCGCGTTCCGCAGGAAAAGCCAATTCCAGGGCCACTCCTGGCATCCTCGCTTTCATCTCTGACCACCTTTTGATGACGAAGACCACTTTTTCTGACCACGTGTTTACCACCTTTTCTGCAAACCCACCGGCTGCGTTCGGACAGCAGCGGTCCACCAGTCGACGACTTGGTCTCGTAGCCATTGTCGCTGCTGTGCCGGAGTTTTTCCTCCACTTGCCTCACCAGATCGACTTCGTCAACGACCTGTCCAGGAGTTCTTGACTTTTGGATTGTGGACAGAATGGGCGAGTCCATGGCCAAATCTTTTCCGACATTGGGGAAAATGGATTGGACCAGTCTCTTACGGACGTCGAGAAGAGCGTCTGTGGGAAGTCGTGATCTGTCTCCTAGCGGCACGGTGAGCTTTGTTAGGATCGATGCCCTTCAGGCGGTGGCAAGCTTTGAACCTCAGCGTGTAGCTGCTTCTGGACGCAGGGTTTCTCTCAGTCGGGGTCATCATGTCGCGACAACCGAGGGCGGGAAGTTGGACATGGGTCGAGACCTCGCGAGAGTTGTCGTGACTTTGACGTGGATGTTGCCAGTCTGTTTCGGCCTTGTTAGCATCGTGGTCGTCGTCTGGATCGCTGGGAGGCCTCGGCCTGTGACAGATGGGTCTCGGGCCAGGGCGGAAGCTGTCGTGAATAAACGGCAGGCCGCGAGATGACGTACCCGCAAACCAGCACAGCATGACGAGACCTTTCAGAAACGATGGAAAATTCTGATGAATTTTAATGACGAAAGACGTAGGAAGAAATGCTTCCCTTAGCAGTCACTTTTCCAGACTTTTCTACCGAATCCTTGGCACGCGAAAGCAACACCTGTAGGAAAACATAATATTTCGAGGAGCACAGACCTGTGACTTACACAAAAAGCTCAGTTTGGCAGTGTCTTGGGTGGGACCTCCAAACAGAAGAGCCGAGTCTTAAAGTTCTGGGCTGGCTGGCTGGTTGATTGGTTGGTTGGTATTTAAGATGAATTGGTGACTAAGGCTCCATCGAGGCGACATAATCCAATCCTTTGAACACGTCCCACTTTCAGAAAAAAAAACTTGTTCGCAATCGAAACCGGAATCACACGACCCATTATCCCTAGTGCTTTCCTGCTGCGCCAGTAAAAGTAGGAGGGCGCTTTCTTTATGTCCTGACGACATACGAAGATATATGACATACATCAAAGGTTTCACTTTCTTAAAAAGCCTGCAGCACAAGAACAATTACATTCCCCTAGAGAAGACAGTTCCGGCTGTTACAAGTCAATCTGTAACTCGACTGCACTGTAAGGTCGTAGCTTGACCTCACTTTCAGACAGTCGTTCACTGACTGACAACAACATCAGGGACCGCTGGTGTCCAATGACTTTCTACTCAACCTATTTTTTCCCTTCCCAGACCAAAGCCGGGCAAAAACAACTCTCTACCGTCAGAATTCCTTTATGTCCGCCAGGAGTCAAGTGACTTCAGAGATCGGAGGACTTACGAGAAGTAAGAACACAGTTCAAACACCGAAGCTCTGTCGAGAGCAAGCAGCCAACGAAAGCTTGAGGCAACATCCAGCCCACAGAGACACGGGGCAGGACGTCTGTCAGCTAAGCAACGGCAACGATGCGTGACCTTTCACTGGTGCGAACTTCGACATTTCCTTCTGGTTTTTCATTCATCATTCGTCATCGATTGGTCCTGTAGCAGTGTTCATACACGGCACTGGGGGTGGGTCACGGCGTGGGGTCGGTTTTCAAGTCTTTAATCTTGGTGCAGCGGCAGCAACTCTGCACGTCATCAACAGCAATGGGCGCCTCTCTTGTAGCTAGGAAACAGGGGGAGCCAGGCCTCTGGAGGAATGTCTGGCACGGTGAGGGGGCAGCTTTCTCCCTCACTCTCTCCCTTTTTTACACACACACGCGCGAACTTGTATACAAACACAGAGTTCGGAAGCAGCAACAGCTTTGATGTATGGCTGGGGAAAGGGAGGTCATGAGGTCAGAATCAACAACTTTGTGTGTTTGTGTGTTTGTGTTGGGGAGGGGTTGTCGTGGAGGGCTCTCGCAGACGTGCAGTAGGGTTAGGGAGAAAGGGCAGACCTCAAACGCCGAGACGCATACATTCGCTGGAAACAGGAAAAAAAAAACCACAACAAATTAGGTGAACGCGCGCGTCGGTGCATGTGTGTTTGTGTGTGGGCACTCTGATACAAGTTCACCTAGACTACAGTACATGCATATATTGTCTTATTTTTTATTGTTTGAAAAATGTCTAAAAAAATAAATATCTTATTTTGATCCTTTTGTTACTACTCCTTTTAAAATTTTGTCGATGAGGGAAACTTTTAAATTTGGACTACAGTATAGTCATAGTTTCTTCACAATCGTTTTTATGTTTTTCTAATATCTCTCTCTCCACCACCACCACGCGCGACCGCAAACACACACACACGATTTCGTCAGTCAGTGTTGATGACGTGAACCTGACAAGTATAGAGCCCGGATGCAGGAGACAACATCGTACAAGACCAGCAGTTGTCGTTGTGAGTGTCGCCGTGCCAGATTACGACACGGACAAGTGCTGAATGTCGGTGGAGTGCTGCGTCCTCGAGACAAACGACGCCGACTCTCGTCCTTTTGTCACCCTCTTGCCACCCAGGTACCCGTGACCTGCAGGAGATAACGTTCTACGTCATTGTACGCCGTGTGCACAGACACCCACGTTGCCGCTCGTGCACAGGTGACGTGATTCTCGTCGACAACGGGAGAGCGCGCAGCACGTGCACACTGAGTGCGCTTTTCACACTCTCAATAAAACGCTTTGGAAGTTGGTTTCCCCAGTCGCCTTTATGGTTGTTAGAAACAGCAGCTCACTGTAATTTTAACGCCTGTTTGACAAGTAGCTGACCCGACACGAGAGAGAGATCATTACTTAGAAGAGATCCTGCTTCAAATTAATTGGCTGAAGCTGATGCTTACATGTTGGGTTTGCATTGTTTACATGCCTTCAGATAACAACAGCACAGAACACCTGGCTACTTTCGTCACACTTGGAGGCTGTGTGCAGACTATGAAGAAATCTCTGAGAGTAATATATACTATAAAAAGAAACAGCTTTTGAACCGACCACCAAATGCGAAATGTATGACCCTCACCAGAAATAGAAAAGTCTAATGTTAGAGGGAAGTCACTCCATCAAACTTTGTCAGAGCTGTAAAGAACTAGAAGTGTCTCACGTGATCTGTAACACGTGCGCCCTCGTGTATGTACACATAAGGGTAAAGGTCATCCCATGACCTTTTCCAGGTCATTAGGAGATCTCACCTTGGTGCCCATCTCTCCCGCGTTGCTTATATTGTACAACCCTCTTAGACAGGGGTGGGCAAACTCCGGCCCACGGACTTCTTTGGACCGGCCCGTCTCCAAAATGTGAAGTGAACTTGTTTAAATTTTTTTTAATCAGCCTAGGTTAATTTGATTGAAATTTATTTTACCAAGAGCAGCAGAGTTAGAAATCGGCAGTCCGTAACATTCTAACACAGACTAAGTATAAAGATAACCACATGGCTGACATGTCTGATGGAGTCGTTAGAGTAAATCGGGGACGGCTGACTTCTAACGAAAGGCTGGTCTAAAAGTTTTATTGTGAACGAATTCAAACAGTTTCACTTTAGACAATGAATTCCCCATTAATTATACATTTGCTGTCGAGTCCATTATCATTAGGTTTGCTGTGTAGTCACCTGCCGTGGATGTTTGGTATTTGACCGGCCAGCCGCAAGGTTTACAATTTGACGACCGTCCCGCAAACAGAACGCTTTGCCCACCCCTACCCCCTGATCTTAGGAGTCAGGTACCCATTCATACCAGCTGGTTTGAGTGGGGGAAGTGCTCTAACCATTAGGCTATCAGCTCCCTACACACAGACCCGAGCATGAACACCTACAACATATCAGCTTGTAAGAGAGGAAGAGATAGGTAGACAGACAGAAGATTGTAAACAAACGATTCACACTAAGAAAAACATGTAACCTTCTCACAACACCGTGATAACAACTTTGATTAATGGGAATCTGAATTTTATTCATAAAATCAATTATTAATTCCAAAATTTAGGGAAAAAACTAACAATTTAAAAATTCTAGGGTAATTACCAATAAAACTTCTGGGAAGAAATTAAATAGTTATAAATATTACATAAAACTATTTTCATGGCTTAAATATTTTGGAACCAATGACATTAAAATGTACATACAAACGTATACTGAATTTAAAAAAAAAAATCAATCAATAATAATAAATTAATTTTCATGAGGGAGACGCGTACTTTCACACGAATGATAATTAAAGCAAATTCATCGACACCAGACTAATAAATAGTTTTTGTGCTATTCCTCCATAATTTCAATAAAGGGAAGATTAACTCTATAAGAGCCGTCTATTCCTTGTCTGGTCAGAGAGACCAGCAGAAGAATGAAATTTATCTGCAGGGGTTATTCTTCTGCTGCAGAGCTGAAGTTATCCATCACAGATGACTGGACACTACTGACATAGGCGAATAAAAAATTGAAGACAGTGGGTTGCAGGTACATTATCGACAAGAATTTGTGACATTAGCTTCTGGAGTTTTACAAAAAGTATCAACAACGTTTTCAGTGGCTTGATCCACAATCAAATATTTCATACCATAAAATAAAAATGATTCAGGATAAATATAGTTTTAAAAGAAGGAATGCTTGTTTCTTGTCAGTTTAGCCCCTTGAGCTACGTGGTGGTCAAGTGAACCCGAGAGACAAGGCAGCCATTACGTCTGTGAAACGTGGTCTGTGCGTGGTCAACGCTGGCTTGGAGAGTTGCAATGAAATGAAACTGGAATCAGTCTTACATAATTCCATGTTTTGCCGGCTCCCAAGAGTTTTCTGGAATGACTGGAGGCTCAGATAGGCTGTCAGTCCCGGAGGTTAATTGGCACCGTATCCATCAATCACAGTGACCTCGCGTCTACTGTTGCGGTGATGACCCGGATCTGTTGACGTCACCGAGGGAATTTCTCTGCGATGGCGACACATTCGTTGCATTCGCAACCCGGTCAACAGGACCCTGAGACGAAAGTTGTCTTAGTACGGTCGCTACAGAGGCTTGCCCGAGGCTGTTTGTAACTCTTTTGACAGCCCTTTTCTGGGGGCCTGCTTGTAAGTATGTTTCGTATTTCTTCATGTCCATCACCACGTCCCGCAGGGCTTCGAGCTCTTTCCAGATAGGAGAACCCTCGACATGCAGGGGCATGATGGGAAACCGTGTGCGGAGGATACCGAGGTCCTTGATCTCTGGAAGTAAGATACGTACCCCTGAGGCCAACACCATTTGAACACGTCCCGCTCGGTCCAGAACGCCCATAGCACCTTTGATGGTGTCCGCAGGGTCGGCCCCGACTTCTTTGCCGGTGAAGAACTGTACGGGGGTTAGGTAGTATTTGTGACTGTTAGTTCCATTGAAAGCCCTTTCTTGTGTTCGCATTCCCGATCTTCCACCAGCTGTCACCGTCATGCCAAGCCCCGAACGGGCCGAGCCCTTGTACTCGAGCCCAAAAGGGTTCCACGACTGCAAAGGCGTCAGGAAGATTAATTCTAAGGGGATGGCGTAAGAATATCGTTTCGTGACGATGCTGCAGACATTTCCTTTCTTGTCTTTCCTGCAGGACTGTATGGACATCGGTGCCACTCTTTCCTGAGTTGTCTCTGCAACGAACAAGTTGCGGTCCGCGAATCCCCTATGGGAATCCGCCTCACCCATGGCCCCTGTTTCCTTGAGCTTGTACCACCTGTGGTAATACGCTACGTTGAGTGGCTTGTCATTCAACATGTTTACTTTTGGAATCCCGAACACATCATCCTTGATCATCGCTCCGTAGTTATCTTTGCCAGGTATCTGGGACATGATTTCGTCCAGAAGACTGTGCCTGAAGCTCTTGTCTTCACCATAGCGGTTGAGAGTAAACCGAGCTAATCGCGTTTTTTCGTATTTCTCAAACGTGTATTTGTTGGCAAGCCTCGAACCCAGATCGTCCACTGGCTTCAAGTCACTCATCTTGATGTCTCCGGAGACGGGATGACAGAGGATGCGGTAGTTCCACTGCGCAAACACCGGGACGCCATCTTGGGTGACGTTGATAATGGTTCTCGGGAGGAAAGCGAGGTTCTCGCTGTTGCTTTTGTCGCCTGTGTAGGACATGAAGCGGATCTTTTCTTGGAGATCGAACCAACTTGAGGCGTCCAAGTGATGTCTTTCGCTGTCGAAAGGCTCGTCTAGGTTCTGGTCGACCGTCCAGGCGCCTTCCAGGTAGCAAAGCACCGGCTTGAAGTACCGGCGATAATCGTGGACCGCGTGGTTACCATCTCTCCAGGCTTTGAACCAGTTTCGCATTTCATAAATCTGACACACAGAAAGTATTAATAGATTATTAAATTCACAAAATGAAGTATGCTTTACTGACAGTCAAGAAAACTAGGTATTCTTAATATGACCTTTGCATAGTGTGAGATGATTCGAAACTAACAGACACCAAAAACTGAGGGTCATGAATATCTACTACTGTCTTTCTCCCCCACATATTTTTTTGACAAATTAGCCTTAATATAAACTAGTTTGTGAATTAGTTAACAACTTTAATATTTGGTTCTTAGTGGTGCATGATTTTGGTTGAATTCTCACCTGGTCGTTTAATTCCAAATGTTGCAGTACATCCGGTGGAACCTCTGGAAAAGGAATGTCCTCCGTAGCGTGGTATCGCGTGCTGTTGGTGACGGCCATGACCAGCTGGTAGTCGTTATGTCGCGTGCGGAAGTCGATGCCGTTGAGGACTGCAGCAAACTCGCCCATTCCACAGGTGCGAATCAAGTCGGAGTGGTCATGCATAGCCGCCACAGACCCCGCAGTGTGTGTGGGTGTGTAGTAGGGTTTCGATCCGTCTCTGTTCAGACGCACCTGCACACGAAACAGAATGTTTCAGTCGGCTTTTTCAAGATTCGTCTGTTTATCTGAATGCGAGACACATTCGAGCTGCTTAAAACAGGGCCGATGAACGATGAATAAATAAATAATATCGAAGAACTGGCCTTTTAAGGCAAAGTGATAATATCATCACATATAAATGGTAAACACGAATTTGCAGCTATAAATTTGCAGTGTGGTGACGAAAGAGAAATGATACACTAAAGAGATGATGATGACGATGATGATGATGACGATGATTTGTCTGTGGGTTACCTGTTTTATGCCTGAATCTACTTCCGTGCGTGTCTTCTCCTCCACGTAGAGCTGCTGCAGCATCAGCTGACGACTGAGTGCTGAGGTCAAGGTCTCAAGTCTGCTCAAGCGGTCCACCGAGACCACCGGAAGCGGAGTAGCCATTGCCAAGATATGGTGGGAGAACGTGAGGGACAACACGAGGACGAGCCACGTGCACATTTTTCGTTCTACCTGCTGACAATGTCAATAAGGAAATAAAAAAACATCAACATCAGTACATCTTAAGGAATTTTCTAGCCACACTACTATGTCAACAAATTTGTACGAAAACGAAAGTAAGATTTGAACGTCACGTCACTCGGATTTCATGTAGTCTTATAAACTATTTAACCATAGCCCATTGCAATAGGCTAGTAAATGCAGACCACGTGACATTACAGTTTCTTAAAACAAAGCAAAACGAAAAAAAAAAACCCGACAAAAATGCAGTAATCCACACCTCAAAGAAAAAAAAAAAAGTAAAAACCATAAAACTCTACAAGAATGGAAGAAAACTGAAATGAGGTTACGAATTATATTTTTTAAAATCTGAACTCAAGAGGTGATGTATAAAATCAATGAGGTAAAACTGAATAAAAATTCCTTTATCCACGCTCACCTTCATTAACATGCTCGTCTATTTCCCACTGGACTAAGGTGTTAATGTCGTCTGTTTGATGTTGGTCAGATGCTGGATCTTGGTGTCGCCTGTCGAAGGCCTGTCTCCGAAAACATCCTCCCTGACTGCTTTTATACATTTCTATCTCCTGCGTCTCCTCCTGCACTGCACGTAAACCACAGATGTTCCGCCACCATCCATGCTCCCCACCTTTCGCACCACTTTGCGCCATTGCCGTCTCCTGTTACACTCACTGATGACGTCAGGCACCCCACAGCTGGGAGGGTGGGACCACGCGCACTCAGAAACCGCAGTTTGTTTTTAAAAGATCGGGGTCTGGGGGAGCAAGGGGGTAAGGTGTTAAATCCGGATTTTTTTCTAAGGAGGAAATGTTTATTTCTTATAAATTGTTTTAATGGTAGAAGACCGTCGATGTTATTTTGGGTGTTTATATGATTATATGTGAACGCGCGCGTGCGCACGTGCATGTGTGTGTGTGTGTGACAGACATAGAGAGATAGAATGTGAATGAAAGAGTTTTGAGAAGAAGGAAAAAAAAAAGAGAATGATTTGAGTTGGCTTAGCACATACAGACATTCCAAAGTGCAGTAAATGTTTCACCCTATAACACTCAGGGTTTCCCTCAATTATAGACACTTATGTAAGATTATGTCCTTGTTATTACACTGATTGATGGATATTAGCGTGTTTGACAAGGCTGCACGATTAAGTAAGTGTAGCTGTTCCATTGTTTAAGAGTGACGCATGCGGTGTTCTTTACTTCAGACAGATGAACAAATGCGTGCGCCACTGTGTTTATGCCGTTGCACTCATTTACTTTCTATGTAAACTTGGTGGCGAGAGACACTGCATTCATTCATTTACTTTCCATTTCACGGCACCTTCATGCGGACAAGATTTGGCTAATTTATCTCTCACTTGCATTTGTGAACTCCCAACATCGTGATTGTCCTCAAACTGAAAGCACGCACTGACCCCAGAGGCCAGCAGTTGCGGTTTGGGTTCACGTGTATGTACGGTCTATCGGTACAGGTCAAGGTCTGGGAGTCATGTTTGGAAGGGAGGTATATCACCTACGAGGGTAAGCATAATTATAGTCCCGGTCCCTAGTCACGACCCCAGGTGGTAGGACACATCAGCTCACAGTGGCACTGCTTTTTTTTTTCTGTCTTCATCAAAAGCTTTGGACAGATCTAGAATTATGAGGGTAGGTTGTTTTCAAGAACAGACCTTCGGATTGTATACCTTTCTTTTCTCTACATTATGTAAGCTTTATAAACATCTGTTCATGTTATATATATTTATAAAGATCGACACAAGACTTTTCAGTTTGGATGATTATTTAAAAAAAAAACATCCGGACCAATCAGCATGCTTACGTATGTGCTCCCATATTGCTGAGGGATAACCAGCCGTTCACCGAATCCCTAGCTTATACTTTCTGATGTAAGAGTAGGCAGGGAACAATGGTGTTACAGCACTTGAAGAGATGTAAATCTTGTTATGGCAGTGATAGTATCTAAGGGAAGGGGTGTCAGACATAAGCAGGACCTTTAAACATAATGCGGAAATCCGTTCCTGGAAAATCCCTTTGGAACATCAACAAAAGCATGCTGCATGTGTGGCAGTGGTGGAGTTGTCCTCCCAATCCTGAAAAACAGTTTTATCTGAGGAGTGTCTGGGATAGCTTTTTCGGGATAATGTCTGCGAAACAGAATTTTCCAGAAATTAAGTTTTCTCTTAATAAGTTGATTTGTGCGTTTAGCATCACGTCCGCCATTCTCTTTCATGAAAAAATACTTTGTTTATGTACAGTCAAATCTCCCTACTATGCCACCTACCGGGACCGAGCAAAAGTGGCATAGTAGAGAGAGTGGCATAGTAGAGAGGGTTTGTAAAAACGGCTTTATTTGCTCAAGTTACCCGTCAGTCCAAAGCAGGGGTGGGCAATTAATTTTCCCAAGGGGCCGCATGAGAAATTAGGATGGTTTTAGAGGGCCGGACTAATATAGTTAACTCAGTTTTACCTAATACTGTATGTATAGTATATATACTGGCGGGCGGGCCGGTCAGAGACAGGAGGCCTTTGCCCAGGTCTGGTCCAAAGCTCTCAAGAATCGTCGGCTTCGCTAGCTGTCTCCTCTCATTCTCCCCCTCACCTCTTCATCCTCCACCCCTCCCAACCACATCCGCGCACCTGCATCCTGTCGCTAGTCGACCCCCTCACACATTCCCTCTGTCACGTGGCTGTCACCCGGCCAGCGACCACCCCCCCCCCACATTGCCAGCCTCCACCCTCCCTGTGTGCGTGCTATGTTCCATCCACCTAACTGCGATGTCCCACACTACCATAGAGTATAATAATCGAGCACTGTGCGGAATTTCACAACTTGTGTCTTTTTAACAGTCACAAAAAAGTGGCATAGTAGGTGAGAGTAGGGGTGGCATAGTAAATTTTTTTTTACATTGAATTTATAGTCGGGACCGAGCAAAAGTGGCATAATACCGAGAGTGGCATAGTAGAGGGGTGGCATAGTAGGGAGATTTGACTGTATTTTGTTTTCCAGTCTCGCAGTCTATCATCATGTAAAACACACACTAGCAAGACACTTATGCAATCGGTTATCAGCCCGTTTTTTCTTAGTAATATTCAAAGGAAAATTCGCTTATGCTGACCCTCACACTTAAATAAATAGACTAATGCAGCTCATGAGCTGGGCGATAGTAAAATATGCACTATTAATGTCAATGTTTGATTGCTTCATATGTTTGAAAGCACTCAGAAATAAGTAATATTGGTAAAGGAAAACAAATACGTTTTGTTTATTACATTGTAAGAAATTATACTATTTTTTTACTCCTAAAATATCCATTATAAATGATTTTATTTTTTAAATATAGCCATGGAAAAGCGTCTACAGATCCTTTCAAAGGACGGAACAAGGAATAACGAAGGCCGTCAAAGAAATAAAACTTTAGCAACAAATTACAAAAATACTCAGGTGAAATGAAAAAAAAAGCTATTAAACATTTCTCATGGATCTAATTCGTACAAATTCACCAATTTCAAAAAATCATACAAAAGTAACTGTAAGAGATAGAAAAAAAATTTAAACTAATAATACGAGATCAACCTGTGTGAAAAAAAAATGTTTACATCTGAATCCTGCATGAACAGTAACTTATTAGGTAATCCAAAGCAAATTAGGTATGTGTAATTGAATTTTAAAAAACTTTTCACAGGGTTGCACAGGATATATCATGCTAGCACAAGTTACACCTCCAGGAATCACACTTTAATAACCGCATATAAGCTTGAAATCAATAAACATTGTTCTTGTCAAAAAGAGCATTTTAAAAACATTTGCGTGGTATTAATTTTAAGAATTATAGGTTCTGATTTCTTGTAGTAAGCTCACATCAAAGATAGTAACTGTATGGGGCAGAGATTTCAGAACCCGTCGCAAGTCACAAGTCAGATATTAAGAAAATTTTTTTTACATGATATATATATATACACAAGCATAAAGTACCAAACAAGAAAATATTTTACTAACTCCTAACTGTTCATGAACTGCGGCATAACTAAGTGTGTGTTGAATAAAAGGAAGGAAATCGATTGCAATTTTCTGAACCTGTAATTAATCCACCAGACCGTCAACACACGAGTTAAAATGTCTTCCAAAATGAGAAAAAAGTTTAACTGAGATTGTTCTGATGGATTTAGTTCCTTTTGTACGATATTTACAAGGGGAAGCATTATTCTTATAGAAACTTTCACATCAAGTCTCAGAAAAATATTTCCCTCTTTATTCTTCTTTTCTCGGTCTTTCAACCTTTTTTTTGAATTGTCCAATTGTTTGCTTGGCTGGCTTGTTGTCTGGGTTTTGTTTGGTTGCTTTTTATTTCTTTCTTAAAGTCTTCATTATTTTCTTCATTATCTTCATCAATTCTTCTGTTCATTAGCTTACACATTTTAATGTCACGATTGGCGGGCATGAATTTCAACTGAAGCAAACTAGAAAGTCACGAAGTGCTCATCGTGAGTCACGTAGCTGACTGATTTGTCTGATTAGCTGGCAACTGTTCTCAAGGTCTGTGACACAAGGTTCCACTCCCTCGCTCGTGCGTCTTAGATGTTGACTGTCTGACGTGATGATCGTCTGCTTCGTGTTTCATGCACTTAGTGTACCCCACCACATGTGTGCGGCATTCAGGATGCTTGTTATACGGTCTGCTTCATGTGCGCATGTTTCTCACGGAATTTTAATTCAAAATAGGAAAGTAAATGGGAGCACAGAAACAATGGCTTTACATGTTTGTCAACAGGCCTGGCCAGGCTTCACGAGTTTGATGCACTATGGCGACTATACAATAAACCATACAAACCCGCGCATCTTTATCCACATTTCTCTATTTAATGGCACGCGTAATAAGTATTAATCAACATAGCTAATTTACCGGTGTGTGAGGACCTTTGTCTCTTCTATACCCATGCACGTGCACAAACACACGCAGAGCAATGAGAGTAAGACTTTCCAATCACTGTCAAGTAATTTACAAAAAATAATTAAAAGAATAATGAAAAGAAACAACAAAAGACATACAAGATTATTATTTTGGTACTGTATGTGTGTTGTAAATGCCTTTAACTTAATACAATACGTTTCCTATATTTTTCTATTTTATTTCGAAAGCAAAGCAAATAAATATTTTTGCTGAGAGAGAAAGAGAGGCTTCAAAGAGTAAACACATTTGACAGTGTTTGCGATATATCTGTGATTGAGTGGGAGCAATTAGTGTTGTTCATTAGCACTAATCTCACACCATGCTTTCGCTAATTTTGCAGTGGTAGAATGCCATGGAACTTCTTTTTCATTGGCAGCGACATCGGTCTAGTTCCTTGCTGCTGCTGATGATGACGATGATGGCGGCGGTGCCAGCCGCCCGGAGTGTCGATTGCGAATCATCAAAGCCTCTGAATTATGGTTTCGTTGCCAGTATTATCGCTAAGATTTCCTGCTGGGAAAAAAAGATGAATTCCCTGCTGTACAAGACTTCTTTCTGTTTAAGATAATTGAGATGGCGACAGTGGAGGTTGTTGTGGTGCGAAGCACGTTAATGATTGTTACAACATAATATGCTCCATACCATATGCTGAAGATATTCTCACGTCAAGACTCAAACACAAAAGCAGGCTTGAAGCAGCCCTACATGATGTCACCACCCCCCTCCTCTTCTCCTCCCACCTCTCTGTGGTCTGACGGCGTCTGGAGCCTAGCCCTGGCGGAACTGCTGAAGCATGACGCAATGGGTTGCACGTTGATGGAGTACAGATGAACTGCTGACCTTTGTCACGTGGCTTGTAACACGAATCTTTCTGTAGCGATGAAGGGAAGGGTAAAGAGGTGATCTTGATAGAGTGTAGTGTGTCGCTAGACAGAGTGTACGCGTGAGTTAGTGCATTAAAGCATCATCATTAAATTAAGTTTGGCAGTGTTTCATTTTGCTTTAACTTTTTTCAAGAGCTCTGTTTTTTGTGACATCTTTTTAATATTCAGCGTTGTATTTTAAACAACTTGTCACTTATTGTGATAAAAATACTCAACGAGAAACAAAGAAAAAAAAAATTTTTTTTAATTTAGAATTTTTTCGAAGTGATGAAACATATCTTGATTTCAAAATATCTAGCCTAAAAAAAAATATATACACTGACACACGCAAAGGCACATCAATTTACGAATAAATATGTATACAGTCATCCATCCTTAATAAATACTACTTATAGTTTACAAAATTATTTCAACGATGTTTCCATATCTTGTCACTACACACATTAAGAATACAATAACAAAATTCTACATTGCCACAACTGCGAGTGTTCAGAAAAAAGAAGTATGAACAATAGAGGTTATAGATCAATAAAATTGTTTAATATTTTAGTAATTGAGGTCCTGTGAGGTAAACATTAATTACGAGGTATTCATAGAAGTAAAGATCAGCTGTTTACATCGTTTTCTTTTTGAATGATGAAAACCTTGTTTATGGCGACATCATCTGTTGCGTTGTTTAGAAACAATTATCGTCAAGGACCACTTCACCGGCATTCAGATGCTGAAGATTTCCGGAAGGACACTTACGAGGTATAATGGATAAATTATTTTTAATTTTTAAGTGCTGTCACGTGACCTGGAGATCTACTGCACACCTTAACAGGTGTAGCGGGCACTGATAAAAGCTAATACACGAACATTTATGGTATAGTCCATGCCGTGACTTGGCAGCGGGTTTTTTTTTTTCAAAAAAGAGGCGATATATAATAATTAAATATAGCAAGTGCCGGTCATTAGGGCGATTTATCTGTCAAACAAGTCAGGGGATATGTTGATGTAGGTCTGTAAACGAGACCGTATATTTAAGATCTGACAAAGATAGTAACTCAGACACAAAAGAATAACAACAAAAGCAGTTTATGCGCTATGTCGGTAGAAGAACAGAATACAGAGATGGATGAGAAGAAAATCCACCAGAATGGCTTTGACAGCGAGGTTAACGTTAAGCCAATTAGTTGCATAGATCATGAGATGAACGTATTATCGAACGGCAAGAATTGTTCTCAGCACGAACCAAAACATGGACATGGACCAAAGCATGGACACCACCATGGACCGAAACATGGACACCACCATGGACCAAAGCATGGGCACCATCATGGAGCGAAACATGGACACCACAAGGGTCCAAAAGATGGACACAACAATTCAGACAAGAGGTCGTTTCTACAGCGCAATGCTTTCTTCATCACACTGTTACTTAACGGGATGATAGATGGTCTGGGTTACTCAGTGAAGAGTCAGTACAGATATCGCTTCTTTCACTCCAAGTACGCACACGACCTCCGCAAGTACAATGTGACTAAGGAGTGTGGTGTGGACCTGCTGCCTGAAGTCCAAGCAAGTATAAGTGTTTATATAGCTATGACAATATGCTTCAATGTCTTACTTTGATTTTTAGTGCCTGAAAAACAAGAAACCTTTCGTCCTTCGAATCGATAAGGCATAAATACCAACACGAACATAGATTAATTTTCATATGGATGAGGTTTGCTTTTCTTTTTTATTTATATTCTTGGAAATGTTTGTAATGAGACAAGTAGCGAAAATTTTTTGATTATTGTTAAATGTTTCCTCTTTGTGTCTTTTTTTGTTTGTTTTGTATTACTTGTCTGCATAGCTGTTTTTTTCCTTTCATTGTTTGTATTCTATATCTCTTGCTTGGGATTATGCTCCTTTGTCCTTCGTGAGCAGCTCTTGTTATAAGAGCAAACATTACATTTCATCACTCTTATAACACGTAGAAGTCGAAGTCCGTTTGCTTGCAATGATGAAGTTTATTCTTCTACAGTATTAACTATAATAGTTACGCAGTTTTTAATTTTTGTGAACAAACAGGATATAAATAATTGGTCCTATGAAGATGTGGACGGTTATTTAAATATTTAATTAATAACGTGTAGCGTCTGTAGGTGACAATTTAAAATATCTCTCACTTTCCAAATAGCAGTTACTCAGTTAAGTATATGTTTTAAAGTTTTGTTGTTTGGAACATTATTTATGTAGCTATAAATATAAATAAAAAATGTAAATGTAAAATAGAATTTGCAATTTAACTGTCACTAAATAAAAGCTGCTGTGTGCAATGAGTTGTAGATTTATGCCGTTTTCTTTATTTTATTAATACAAAACCGCCGGAAATACAGCCTGAAAAAGAGAGAAGCTGGTGTCGAAGATATCTAAATAGATGAGATGGAAAAGAAGTAAATTCTTGCAATAATTGAACAAAGTAGTAACGGCATTTTCTAAGCTGAAAACATTGGCTAGAGATTGTCATAATTATAAACAGGGGAAGCAACCTGCCGCGCTCACTACAGAGCAACTCAGGTTGCTTCCCCTGTTTATACCCAAATTCATCCTGCTCTGCAAGACTGATTGCTTAAGTTATCAATGAAAGTAAGACAATTTTCACGAATATTTTGTTGTGTAGGAGATTGAGGATACCATCAGTCGTGAATCAGCTCAATGGAGTTTATACAACGAATACGTCACATTAGTCCCTCACATCCTGACCGCTCTGCTGATTGGCCTCAAGTCAGACCAGATGGGCCGTCGTTTTGTTTTCCTCTACCCTTTCTTGACAGCTATTGTGGACTACATTCTCCTGGCTGTAATCATCCGGTGAGTACATCCACGATATACACATCCCTGTATCATTTCAATAAAAATAACCAATCCTTTATGGTAGACAAGCACTTCAGCCTTCGTAACAAACTTTAAACAACTGTAGGTAGAGAACCCGTACGCCTTCAAAATGTGCAATATAACGCCAAACAGATTTAGCACTTCTAATTAGGATACACGGCTAGACAGTCAATATACATATATAAATATACATATTATAACTTTCTCCAGTTATGCCTATGTTGGTGTTTACATGTCTTGCAGATGTTTTCTTAATTTTTATCTCTAATGTTTTCCTAGGAATATGTCTTGAATAGTAGGCAGTGCAAGTTATTACATCAAAGTATGTTGATTTTAAAATATTTACTTAACATTTTTTTCTGGTGTTAAAATTCTTTTCAGATTGAATCTGCACTTCGGTTACACGCTCATAGGCGACTTTGTCAGGAGTGTATCCGGAGGAACAATAGGCATGCACTTGGCTGCCTACGCCGATCATCTCAGACACACATGGAAAGAAGAAGGAACCGGCAGATGACAACAAAATTCCGGGGAGGCAGCAAACTGCCAGAGAAAGCAAAAGAACAAACTGATGACACCGAAGACGACTTCGACATGTCCAGAGAAAATCAGCGGACCTTCAAAATTGTACTCCTAAACGTTGCCCACAGTCTGTCGTCAAGCATCATCTCATTTGTCACCGGCTATGTCATCCAGTACGCTGGCTTCTTTTACACTCTCATTATTTCTCTTGGCCTTAAATGTCTTCTTTTTGTTTTCGCATATATCTTTATCACGGAGACAGGTCAGCAGAGGAAGAGTTCAGGATTTATCACTCCACTCAAGATCATCTTAAGGAGAACGAGAAATCCCAGAAATCGTCGCACTCTTTTCCTCGTTAACTTTGCCGTCGTCTTCACGGTCGTGTCCTTCGTCGTTGAGGGCGAGGTTATGAGGACCTACCAGATGAGTCCGCCGTTTTGCATGGACTCCGTGCAGTTGGGCTACTTGAGCAGCGAGTCTCGTCTGAAGGGCATCTTGACCATTCCTGTCTTGTGGATGTGGCGACGATTGGGTTTGATGGAGTCGACCATCGCTGCTGTTGGCCTCTACGCCGACATCGCTTCGACTCTGATGGTGGCAACTATACGGAAGATCTGGGTCTTTTTTGTAGGTGCGTGCCTTTATGTATATATGTGTGTGTGTGTGCTCTAGCGCGCGTCGGTAATTGCACTCGATGTTACACTGCATGCATGACTGAAGAGTTGAACAGACACCGTTTCGTGAGAACGCTATTTAATTGGTCCATTACGTTCACTAAATCTAATGCCGAGGTACAAAAGAAGGAATATAAGTATGATATACACATCAAATGTCACTAAAATCTTTCCAAAATTTAGAGGAAACGACCACTAATTTTACACCAATATCCAACAATCACATAAAGTTTCCCTCCACGCTCTCAAAAGCGAGGAAACGACAAAAAATATTGAAAGTGTTCAAGAACGCGTATATCAGAACTGTTCATGGACATATTGTTTGTTAAGGGTTACAGCCAATGAGGAGGCTAGGACCACATACTAGTAAGGCGTATCTCTATACAAACTAATGTTATGGGTTTAGGGTTTAAAGGGATTCTCAAGGTTTGTTATAAGGCTGTGGTGACGGTCAAAACGTTGTAAAAATTATGTTTAATTACGATTGCAGTGCACGAGAGCCATGCAGAAGAAATAAATGATTCACTTCTCACTTAATTACCACTCATTAGCACTATTTCGGTTGCCGATGTTTATAAAAATCGAAAAAATCCAGTGAAATCGACCCTTGTATCCTTCCGCCGAGTAACCACGATAGCTTCTGGCACAGTTATCATTCTGGAGGCGCGGAAGTGGGCTTTCGAAGTCTTCGTGACAAGATGGTGGAGATAACAATAGCTGGAAGAGGGGCTAGTCTCGGCATCTGCAAACTCCGAGTTCTTTAATATTTCTTTTTATTTGATTTTCTGTCATGGGTAGTTTTTTAGTTCGTGTCGTCTTTGTTTAATTTCAGCTCCCATTGTAGCCATTCCTGGATCGCTGTCATCATCCATGACAAAAGCCATCTCGTCTAGGCTGGTTGGCCGTCAAGCCCTGGGTAAGTTGTTTTTTCAGCAAATCCAGTTTTTTTTAATATAAAGTGGTTCTTTTGAACCCAGCGACCCTGTAAACCTTGTATTCATCTTGTTTTATCAAACATTTCAAGCACTTTCTCTTTACACACCATCTCTTTATCCACAGTTGCATGTGGCTGCAGAGAAGAAATTTAAGGATATATGTATATGTCAACAGTTTTACACATCTTAAAACAGATAAAAGAGCTGTACTTTTGTAACAGTTTTCTTTAAAGTAAAAGTAATTTTTGTTGACCTGTGCTGTCTCTAGCATCTTCGTTTGCCGTGATGTTGGCCATTGACACTGTGTTTGCGTTTGCCGGAGGACAGGCGGGTAACTACCTTTACCAAAGTTTCTTAAGAACACTGCCGACTGCTCCCTTCTACCTGGCCTCTGCCGCCCTGGCAGTGTCTGCGGTCTTGTATACGTGAGTACAGCTTTTAGTCTTAAATACCGTCTTCGTCGCCATTATTGTCTTGTGTAAAAAAGTCGTGTATAGCTCCCTCTGAAGCATGGATGTTTTAAGTGGTCGGGTAACACGTTTCCCCCATTTCCTTTAGAATATTTGTATGTTTGTGCGGATTTATTATATTTCTACGTCCATTTAAATTATTTCGACTAGAGGTGAGCTGTACAAGTGTTGTTATCTCCCTTTAAGAAGCTACCATCGATAAACATTTTTTGTTTATGTACATAATGACAAGTGCCTCATCATCATCATCATCATCATCGTCATCATCATTTCGTCGTCGTCGTAAAAGTTTTTGTTAAAAAAAATCTTTTCTTTCTTTTTTTTTTGTCCAGACTTGAAACCATTTTACAGCGCGTGTACGCCAAGATAGACTCAAGCAAAGCTGAGCTACATGCATAACCACACGGTTTCATTCCACAAAGAAAAACATAATAATTGTTTCTTATTTAAACGAGAAGATATACTGCCATGTTTATCCTGCTTATTTAGGTGCTAGACAAGCATTTATACAATATATAAATATGCTATACAAGGCATGAATGTACACTCTTATATATGTACATAATATATTCATATTATTTATTAATGTACTAAATAAGACAAAACATTAACTTGAGCAATGGAATAAGTTGATATTTTCATCTGTGATTTCTCAATCGTGCCAAATATGTAAAATGAGCTAATTGTGATATACTCCTAGTTACCATCACATTTAAATTTTAAAAAAAAATTGCTTAGAGTATTTTTATATTTATTTTTATAAACAGGTATACTGTCATAGTATGTATAATACACGAAAGATTAAGAATTCAGAGAAAAATATCCACGTCTGTAGGTGTGCTTGCGTCTTTCAGATGCCATGAGCAGGAGGCTGTGTGAGCGTACAAACATGAGTTGTCACGTGGTATCATTTGTGAGATTGTGTTATGTGTAATATGTGGTTCACATAACGGATAAAAAAATGCACGAGTGAGTGCTTTAATTTTTGTGTGTCATGTTGGTGTACGCGTTATTAGTCCTCCTTCATGTACATAATTTTCTCATGAAATTTTAATTCAAAATAGGAAAGTAAAAAGCAGCAAAGAAAGATGGCTACACATGTTTGTCAAATTATGTACAAATTTCTCTATATTATGCGCGCTTATTGAATAAAATGTTTATAAACCAATTTGCCTGATGTGTGAGGACATTTGTCTCTGTGTGCGCGCGCACAAATATACGCATATATGTATATAGACAAACACACACTTTGTAGAGTGATGAGAGAAAAGAGAGCTTTTCCACATAAGGTAAACTAGAAAAAAGGTAAAACTCAAACAAAATAATTGAAACAAAAGAACAATGAAAAGAAATAATAAAAAATATAAAAGAATTTATTTTAATACTTTGTAGGTGTTGCATATGCCTAATAAAGTATTACACTACGTTTTCCTATACTTTCATTTTTTCACGTCTTAAGCGAGGCAAATGAACATTTTTATTGAGAGAGAAAGACAGGCTGCAAAGAGGGAACACATTTGTGTTTGGGATATGTGTATGATTGAGTGAGACCAATTAGTGTCGTTCATTAGCCCTAATCTGATGCCGTTGTAGAATGCCACGTGTGGCGTCGCCAAATACAATTGGCTCCATTGAACTTCTCTTTCATTGGCAGCGACATCGGTCTAGTTCCTTGCTGAGGAAAAAGAGAATGAGAATAAGCATACGGCTCTCTTGCTTACTCTGAATAATGTTGACGACGACGACGACAGTGGAGGTTTTTGTGGTGCGAAGCCCGGTTAATGATTGTTACAACATAACATGCTCCATACCATATGCTGAAGATATTCTGACGTCAAGACTCAAACACAAAAGCAGGCTTGAAGCAGCCTGCATGATGTCACCCGAAGTACCACTCCCCCTCCTCTTCTCCTCCCACCTCTCTGGTCTGACGGCGCCTGGACCTAGCCCTGGCGGAACTGCTGAAGCATGACGCAATGGGTGGCACGTTGATGGAGTAGAGATGAACTGCTGACCTTTGTCACGTGGTTTGGAACACGGAACTTTCTGCAGCGACAGGGGGGAAGGAGTGAAGTGGTAAAGAGGTGAGCGTATGAGAGTGTAGTGTGTTAATTTTCTGTAATACTTGACAGTGTGTGCGCGTGAGTGAGTATATAAAAGTCCTCCTCATCAATATTTGGCAGCGTGCCAAATTATTTTACAATTTTAGGAGTTGTGTTTTTGTGACATCTTTTTAATATTCAGCGTTGTATTTTTACATAACTCGACATCTCTTGTTATCAAATATTCATAAAGTAAACGAGAAAAAAGATATTCAACTAATTTTAAAATAAAAAAAATTTTTTAAAAGCCGGAAAGAATATTCTGTTGTCAATATATCTAGTCTGAAAGGAAAAATAATTACACACTGACATCTAATATTGCCGAAATCCATCTATTCATCCCTCCATCCATCATGAACGTGACTTATAAACAATCAAATACGAGTCTGCATAAAAAGAAGCATACATACATAACCCTAAGATAAACAAGACTTTAATATTTTATTAGCTTTTTATTTGTTTACGTGCCGTGAGGTAAACATTATTTACGATGTATAGAGAAAAGTCGAAATCAACCTTTTTCATCGTCCTCTTTTTTTTCATCGATGAAGAACCTATTTTTTGCGATAACGTCTTTAGCGTGTTGTTCAAAAACAATTGTCAAGGACCACTTCACCGGCATCCACAGTTGCTCAAGATTCCCGGAAGCACACTTAGCGAGGTATCATGGATAAATTATTTAATTCTTCAGTGCTGTCACGTGCTTAAGGTCTACTGCACATCTTACAAAGATGTGGCGCGAACTGATAAAAATAATACACGAACGATTGGTCTATGCCGTGATTTGGCAGATTTCTTTTTAAAAAAGAGGCAGTATATAATAATAAAATATAGTAGGTGTCAGTCATTGGGCTGATTTGCCCATTCAACAAGTCAGTGGATATCTTGATGTACGGCTGTGAAGGAGACCGTGTATTTAAAGATCAGAAGAAAACAATACGACATTGCGTCAGCAAAAAACAAAAAGCAGTTAACGCACAGGGTCATTAGAGGAACAGCAACAAGTGAATATAAAAATGGATGACAAGCAAATCTACCAGAATGCCTTTGACAGCGAGGTTACCATTAAGCCAATTAATCGCGAAGATCATGAGATGAACGGGTTATCAAACGGAAGGAATTACGAACCAAAACATGGACATGGGCCGAAACATGGACACCACAAGGGTCCAAACGATGGACACAGCAATTCAGACAAGAGGTCGTTTCTACAGCGCAATGCTTTCTTCATCACACTGTTACTTAACGGAATGATAGATGGTCTTGGCCATTCAGTGAAGAGTCAGTACAGATATCGCTTCTTTCACTCCAAGTACGCACACGACCTCCGCAAGTACAATGTGACCAAGGAGTGTGGTGTGGACCTGCTGCCTGAAGTCCAAGCAAGTATAAGTGTTTATATAGCTATGACAATAATATGCTTCAATCTCTTGCTTTGATTTTTAGTGCCCTGAAAAACAAGAAACCTTTCGTCCTTCGATTTGATAAGGCATAAATACCAACACGAACATAAATTAATTTTTATTTATGAGGTTCGCTTTTCTTTTATATTTATATCACTTGTCTGAAAACTGAACTTGTCTAACTGAGAGAATGCTCTTTGCGAGCTATGAGAGATACAGTGATACAGGTGATAACGAAGCGCTCCTAAGAAGATGTGGAGTTAAATAGCTAATTAATAATGTATATCATCTGGAGGTGACCGTTTAAAATATCTCTAACTTCGAAAATAGCAGTCTTTAATTTATGTATACGTGATCAAGTTTTATTGCTGTTTGGAACATTATTTATTCACATAGATGTAAATAAATTTTGCCTTATAACTGTCATTGAACAAAAGCTGATGAGTGCAATGAGTTGTAGATAATAAGACGAATGTACACTTACCTTGTATACGCACGACGTATTGCACACACACACACAACACTCGACTTGTAGGTGAATCGAATCGAAGAGGCTCAAGTTCAGAGCAATGTCACTGAGAGTCATAAAGAAGATGGCGGACGAAGACCGTTGTTTTTTCCCAGTTACTCTGGCCATTAGAGAAAAACGTGCTTTTCTTTTACATGACGTCTTTTTCTGCTTCAAGTGACGTGGAACAAATGACGCACACAAGATGTCAGACACAAGACACCAGTCGTACACGAGACAATACGAGACCTGCCACAACTCATGACATAGATTTATGCCGGCAAAAGAGAGGAGCTGATGTTGGGGGTATCCAAATAGAAGACATGGAAGAGTTGTAAATTCTTGTAACACTTGAACAAGGTATGAACGGTTTTAGCATCAGAGAAACACCTTGTTCCTAGCACTTGTTGGATCTAAAGCTCTGGACACTCTTCAGGCACGTCCATGCTGCAGGTATCGTAAGTAAAGCCTTGAAATAGTAGAAGACTGAGCACACCATAATTCGTGAGATATGCAGTTGAGCGTTTTTTCTTCAGGTGACTTGTTGACGACTAAATACCGTGAAAGATGAAGGATCCCACAGCCAAAAAGGCAGCGAACGTAGAAGGACACGGTATTTCCAGAGCAGAATTCAGAAATCCTAACATGCAGTTCTTATCTCCCCTGATGACTTAGTATCCATTTCTGTAGAGCAGGATGAGTTGAGGGTGGGATGGGATTTATTTCCATAGGAACAAGTGGGTCTTGAATCCCTGAGCTATTCCGTAATTAAGCGCGTTAATCCCTGGGCAAGATTATTATTATGACTATCTTTAGGCGACGTGTCTATTATTAATCAACATTTTTAACATACACCGCAATAGTCACGAATATTCTGTTGTGTAGGAGATTGAGGATACCATCAGTCGTGAATCGGCTCAATGGAGTTTGTACAACGAATACGTCACGTTAGTCCCTCACATCCTGACCGCTCTGCTGATTGGCCTCAAGTCAGACCAGATGGGCCGTCGTTTTGTTTTCCTCTACCCTTTCTTTACAGCTTTGTGGACTACATTCTCATGGCTGTAATCATCCGGTAAGTATCCATAGACAGATATACACGTCCCTGTTTTGTGTCTCTGTATTATTTAAACAAAAATAATCGATCCCTTATGATAGACAAGCACTCAGCCTTCGTAACAAACTTCAACATCTGCAAGTAGAGAACCCCTCAAAAATGTGCAATATAACGCCAGAACAGACTTAGCACATCTAACCAAGATACACAAGATAATCAAAAAAGTATCATTATATATGTAAGTATATATCAATAGACTCATGTTAACATGTCCTGCAAATGTTTTCTTGCTAGGTATCTTTAATGTTTTCCTGAGGGTAATATATGTTTACCTTGAATAATAGACAGTGGAAGTTATTAAACCAAAGTACTTTCCATTAAAATATTTTTTCTGGTGTCAAAATTATTTTCAGATTGAATCTTCACTTCGGTTACACGCTCATAGGCGACTTTATCAGGAGTGTATCCGGAGGAACAATAGGCATGCACTTGGCTGCCTACGCGATCATCTCAGACACACATGGAAAGAAGAAGGAACCGGCAGATGACAACAAAGTATCCGGGAGGGCAGCAAACTGCCAGAGAAAGCAAAAGAACAAGCTGATGACACCGAGGACGACTTCGACATGTCCAGAGAAAATCAGCGGACCTTCAAAATTGTCTCCTAAACGTGGCCCACAGTCTGTCGTCCAGCATCATCTCATTTGTCACCGGCTATGTCATCCAGTACGCTGGTTTCTTTTACACTCTCATTATTTCTCTTGGTCTTAAATGTCTTCTTTTTGTTTTCGCATATGTCTTTATCACGGAGACAGGTCAGCAGAGGAAGAGTTCAGGATTTATCACTCCACTCAAGATCATCTTAAGGAGAACGAGAAATCCCAGAAATCGTCGCTCTCTTTTCCTCGTCAACTTTGCCGTCGTGTTCACCGTCTTGTCCTTTGTCACTGAGGGCGAGGTGATGAAGACCTACCAGATGAGTCCGCCGTTTTGCATGGACTCCGTGCAGCTGGGCTACTTGCACAGCGAGTCTCGTCTGAAGGGCATCTTGACCATTCCTGTCTTGTGGATGTGGCGACGACTGGGTTTGATGGAGTCGACCATCGCTGCTGTTGGCCTCTACGCTGACATCGCTTCGACTCTGATGTTGGCAACTATTCGGAAGATCTGGGTCTTTTTTGTAGGTGCGTGCCTGTGTGTGTGTGTATGTCCGCGCGCATATACCCGTAAAGGGTGATTAAAATTTTCCCAGCATTTACGTAATATGACCACTAATCTTCCACGGGTATTCAAACAATTACAAAAAGTTATCTAAAGCGAGGAAAATAAAAAACGAAACAAAACAAAAAACATTGAAGGTAGAAGCGAAGACTGTACATGGAGACTACTCTTGTGAAGGTTACAGCCGATGGGAAAGCTAGGACCACATGTTAATAAAGCATATCTGTGTACATACGTTACGTTAGGAATTTAGTCTCTTTCAGTACAATGTTTGTAGGCGAGTGTCCCAAAAAAGGAAAGAGGGATGTATGCATTTATGTAAATCGTTGGGTTTTTTTCCTTCTCTATTGTTGTTAGCTAAGCTCTTCAGTTTGTCGTATTTCTTTAATTTCAGCTCCCATTGTAGCCATTCCTGGATCGCTGTCATCATCCATGACAAAAGCCATCTCGTCACGGCTGGTTGGCCGTCAAGCCTGGGCAAGTTGTATTTCTTAAGAAAATGCAGTTTTTAAATATAAAGTGTTGATTCTTTCACCATCAGCAACCCTTTAAACCTTGCGTTCATCGTGTTTTATTAAAATTGTTGAAAGCATTTCTAGCACTTTAAAGACCACGTTAGAACGATCACATCATTTCTTTATTTGCATGTCTGCAGAAAAGAAATTAGTTTATATATATATATATATGTCTGTACAGTTTTTCATAGCTTAAAACAAAATTTAGAGATGATTTTTGTAACAATGTTTCTTAAAAGTAAAAAAGTAATTTTTGTTGACCTGTACTGTCTCTAGCATCTTCGTTTGCCGTGATGTTGGCCATTGACACTGTGTTTGCATTTGCCGGAGGACAGGCGGGTAACTACCTTTACCAAAATTTCTTGAAAACACTGCCGACTGCTCCCTTCTACCTGGCCGCTGCCACCCTAGCAGTGTCTGCAGCCATGTACTCGTAAGTACAGTCTTTGTCTTATAGTCTTTACTGTCGTCATTGCTTACAACAGTCGTGTATAGCTTCTATTGAAACTTATGGTTTTTGGAAGTAGGGGCATTTTCCCTGATATACTTTAGAATATTTGTATATTTGTGCGTATTTATTATATTTCTGCTTTTATTTAAGTAACTCTCACTAGGTGTACAAATATTAGTTATCTCCCTTTAACAATTTAAAGTCAATAAACAATTTTACGTACACGAGTGCCTTTGGATATGAGAACTATTTGTGCAGCCAAGCCCTTAATAATCAGGTACTGCTCGAAAATCTGTTAGTGTGCAATTCTGAAAGCCTTTTTGTTAATAAATTTCATTGACAGATTTTTTTAAAAAATCATTCGTTTTTTTTTGTCCAGACTTGAAACCATTTTACAGCACGCATACGCCAAGACAGACTCACGCAAAGCTGAGCTACATGCATAACCACAAGGTTCCACTGCCTAAAGAAAAACATAATAATTGTTTCTTATTTAAACGGGGAGAGAGATATACTGCCATAGTTATCCTGCTTATTAAGGTGCTAGACAAGCATTTATGTTAAGCGAGCATTTATCACAATATATGTATATGCTAAACAAGGCTTGAATATATATACATGTTTCCTCTATATTAATGTACTAGAAAATAAAAAAATTATTGTGAGCAATGTAAATGTCCATTTTGTGCACTTGCGATTTCTTAATCGTGCCAAATATGTGAAATGAGCTAATCTTATAAGTTCTTTGCATTTAAAATACGTCATTGCATTTAAAATTTCAACAAAACAAATTCTTGAGAGTATTTTTCATGCTATTTTTAAACAGGTATTTTGTTATCGTTTTTAAAATACAGGAAAGACTAAGAATTCAGAAAAATGTTTCCGCTTTTGCGGGTGTGCTTTGTCCTGCCAACGTATAAAGGAGGTTTGTGATTATGCAATCATAAGTTGTGAACGTGGAACAATTTGGAGATTATGTTACGCATATTTGGGCTTCAAATAAAGAATAAAATATTCAATGAATGCTTTGATTTGTTCGTGTGTGTGATTCTGGTGTCTACGATACAAACAGCACTCCTTTTCGCAGCATTTTGCGTGTGAACGCTTGTGTGTCTCCCTTGAGAATATAATCTGTTTGTTCGTCTAAAAGACAACCTCAACAAAAAAATGTGGGTGTGGGTGGTTAGGGTATAACTAGTGGACTTACTCCTCTTAGAAACAACAAGAATCCACATCCTTTGGAAGTGTTTTTTCTGGTTAACTTTCTGCATGTCTACCTCATTTTCTTTAACGTCCCTGTCAACTATAAACTCTGACCTGACCTCTTCAAGGTTTATTTTATCTACATGAACGCATCAAGTAGACGCAAGATAATTGTTGACCTTCCAACCCCTTAACAACGGATGAGGAGTGATGTCTGTGTGTGCGAAACGCCTTAAGGTGCACGTCAGTCATCGCTATCGACATCAGCAAGAGCATCAACACTGCGTGTGACTCAGCGAAAAGATTTATCATCTTTCTAGGTACCAACAGACTTTTACTGAGTCCTCGGTTAGTGGAACTGGGGACAAAGCACGAAAATAAGTCTATCATTCATTTCAAGAATGGATACAAATTGAAATCTTTACTTCTTCAGTATAAAAATGTCACTTTTCGTTTCCTTGACGTTTTCTTTTTTAACACTTTGGCCAGAAACTATTACATACACATAAAAATTACATACACATATACACATAATCTACAAAGAGTCTTTCTTCCTAGACAGAAGTGACGACGACAACGATGATGATGATGTCTTACAGCCGATAATCGGAAGGACTGCCAGTCAATACCTTAACCTAACTCACCTCCGTGATTCAGACGCACATGAACCGCGAATAATTTGACACATTTATTTATTTATTTTTTTTTTGTGTTATAAATTGTACAAGTGGTAAAACATTAGTCGGAATGTGTCTTTAAGCTCTTCATACAACTATTAACATTAATTATTTTTTGCCAATGATCAGTTCTCGCAAATGGGGTTTTTCCCCTGTGTTTTTACATAAAACGTGTGTTTTTTTATTTCTTAAGCCTTGTGTGTGAGGAAAGATAATAAAGGGTCATGGAGGCATATGATCCTGTACAGTTACAGCAGATGATCATGCACTGATAGCTTCATATCTTCAAGGGTTGTACATCTTTCCACTTGCATCTATGAATCTCAAGGACAGGCACGTGAAAATATGTGACAGCTGCATCGAGGCTAGGTTTGAATTTGCAAACGTTTGCTATTGCTATTCTGTAGTCGAGAACACTGTCCATAAAATGTCTTGACAAACCAACAACGCGTATTTGTGAATGTAAATAGAAAATGTTCAATCAGTTAAGCCTTTTTACCCAAAGATACTACTACTACTACTACTACTAACAACAACAACAACAACAACAACAACAACAACAACAACAGCAGCAACAGCAACAACAACACGTAACTTAAGTAGGGCGCTGCCACAACATTCGGGTTATTATTTTTTGAAGCATTAATCAATTGTATAAACAACACAAAGCCACAATTTTACATCTTATGCCACAGTGAGAGCTACAGGTAATATGGAACAGCAGCTCGGTTGAACTCCAAAACTTTTAGTGCATTAACTTTTTTCTTTACTTCCCACCATGTCTACAATGCATTTTTGGTTTACCTGTTCAGTGTTAATTTTTGCATGTTCTTCCCATCAATAATATTTTAATATTTAATATTTTATATGTTTATTATTAGTTAAAGATAGCTTGTAGTTAACGTCTCTCTCTCGGCGTTTTCTGTGTTCATATTTTGTTCTCTGTCCAGAAGGTAGTTGCTGTTCAAGACCACTTCAATGGTACAGAAAATTGTTCGTACAGATAGTGTGATTCAGAGCACACATTTTAGTATAGTTTAGTCCTTTTGCACTGCATCACCTGTGACCATGAGAGATAGCATTTGAGTTGGGTGGGGTTGTTCAGAGTGACATCGCACACGACGATTTTCTTTTTAAAATATGTGTTATATAATAATGCCATTCAGCATGCTGTAGTCATTATACTAGTGCTCCAGCAAGAAGGTTCCTAAATATTGTGAAATAAGACTTTCAGACGGGTGGAACATTATTATACATAAGAACTTTACATGACGGGCTACTTGTGATCAAAGACAAAAATAATTTCTTTTATCAGTTGTAACCATAGAAGCGGTTTCGAATTGACCACGGTGAACTATTCAATCCTTGTCAACACAAAGTGCCACACCCAGAAATTTCTAATAATGGAAAAGGCTGGGAATAACGTTGATACCTTTACAACAAAGAAACAATTCAGTTACGGAAATTATGCGAATCACTGGACACCAAGTCTTTCAAAGAATACAACTCGCCCTAGCCCGGACTATGTACGGCATGATCAGTCAAAGAATGAACACCAAGCGTGAGCTAAAGAATGGACATGATCATGGTCATCACAACAGATCATTCCTGCAGAAAAACGCATTCTTCATCACAATGCTGCTGAACAGCATGATAGATAATCTGGGCAATACTGCAAGGACACAGTACCGCTACGAGTTCTTTGAGTCCCAGTTCGCCCACGAGCTTCAAGAGTTCAACGTGTCCACGGAGTGTTCGGAAAGCCGTCATCCCGAAGTCAACGCAAGTAGAAGTGTTTATGTGATCATGGCCAATCTTTAACACCATTTATTCAGCCCACAGTTTGTACTAGAAACCTTAGTAGTGAGTATAGACATTATAGAAACATTTGGACGACTTCGTCTACAAAATCGAAGCACGACTTCAGTTTTAGTATGATGTTCCTTCCGCATGTAAACGTACTTGTCTTTTTTTTTAGTCTGAAATCTGAAGATTTTGTTGGGTCTGGGAGTGGTGACAGTAATAGGTTTGGTAGAAAACTTAGGATCGTCATGGAAAAGCTGTCCCTAGTGTACATTTTTGTCTATCTTTTAAATTTCTGACTTCCAAGCGTTTGCGTTAATGGTAATGTTCATGTTTAGTGAGGTTTGACCGATCCTTGAATTTTCTGCCTTCTCACTTTACTCTATGATGGTTTAGTCGGCATCATCATGGGATAATCCTTACAAATTTTTGTATTGTGCTTACCTAATGTTTTAAAAAAAAAATGCAACGTATGTATTCGGTGTCATTTGATAAGCCATTGCAAAGGCCACACGGAAATACGGAATATTTCTGATCAGATGCAAAGGTAAAAGAGACCAGTACCTCATCCTGTTACGATGAGTCCTTTGTTCCTTAACCAAAGTTAATCTTTGGGAAACATATTCGTAGTCATACAGACGTTCTTAATGAGAGCATAATCATGAACATCTTTAGGTTACATGACTATGGACATCAACATCTTCTGCAGGAGATTGAGAATACCATCAGTCGTGAGACGGCTCAGTGGGCCTTATACAGCGATTACGTCACCATTGTACCTCAAATCTTGACAGCTTTGGTAATGGGCCTCAAATCGGACCAGATTGGTCGTCGCTTTGTCTTCCTCTACCCTATCTTCACATCTTTTGTGGACTTCAGTATCTTAGCTGTAACCATCGAGTGAGTACACTTCGTGAGATTTACTTCCCCACAATCAGCAAATTGAAAGTGTTTGTGTTTATTATTGAAAAAATCTTCAGGTTCAGATTTAGAAGATGCAACTATTAGGTTAGTCGCTTTATACCCGCTGAATAATACATGTGGGTTGTCAAACAAGATTTCGCGGATAAGGCATTTCAGTCATTATTTGCGGGTAGCAGATTTACCCATATGGGAATGCTAAGCAAACTGGAGAAAATATGTTTCATAAATATGAACAAAATCAGTAGCTACCAACGGTAGGGGACAAAGTTCATTGACCAACCAATCAGTATTTAAAGCTGTTCTTACATCATTTTGAAATATAACAATCTTTCTTTTAGAGCATGCAGCACATTTTGTTTGCCACTGAAATCTTTTTCAGGCTGAAACTGCACTTTGGCTTGACACTCGTAGGTGACTTCATGAAAGCTTGTCGGGAGGAGCATCAGCCATGCATTTTGCTGCTTATGCTATCATCTCCGACACACACGGAAAGAAAAGAGAAGAGGATGGGACAGCAAAAAGCCTGACGAGACCAGCAAAATACTTGATAAGCATGGAAAAGAAGATGATGATTAGCGACAACGACCTGGACGTGACTCGCGAGAAACAACGAACCTTCAAAATAGTTCTCCTTCATATTGGAAATGAATTGGCTTCCGGTTTAGTCTTGTTTGTTACTGGCTACGTCATCGAGAGTGCTGGCTTCTTCTACACCGCGTGCATCACCCTCGGGCTAAAGTTTCTTCTTTTCATTTTCGCTTTCGTCTTCATTACTGAAACAGGTGAGCAGAAGAAGAGTCCAGGCTTCATCGCGCCTCTCAGAACACTCTTGGAGACCACGAAGAATCCTAGAAATTTCTGCACCCTTCTCCTCGTCAATATGGCGATCGTGTTCCTGGTCGTGTCGCGGATTGCCGAAAAGGACGTCATGACGATCTACCAGATGAGTCCACCGTTTTGTATGGACTCCGTGCATCTGGGCTACCTGTCCAGCGAGACTCGTCTCAAAGGCATCTTCGCCATTCCTGTCCTGTGGCTGCAGCGACGACTGCACTTCATGGAGTCCACCATCGCTGCTGTGGGGATGTACTCTGACGCCGCTTCAAACTTTGTGCTAGCAATTATTCGTCAAAGCTGGGTCTTTTTTGTAGGTATGTGCTCTAAACTTGGGATGTTTAGCTTGAATGTGTGTTTATTTTGTGTGTGTGTGTGTGCGTGCAATGTGCGAATGTCTGTGCTTGTGTAGTATCTTAGCAGCAGTTCCTGTTAGTTTTCATGTTTCATTTATCTCTTTTACGTTTCAAATTAGCGTTTATAATGCTTTCTGGACATCGTAAGATCCTTGGTCCTTGTGTTTCCTTTCATATATTCTTATGGACATTTAAATCACCAGGTTTATTTTTTTCAGTCCCTATTGTAGCTATTCCTGGTGCGCTGTCATCATCAATGACAAAGGCCATAACGACACGGCTGGTGGGACGTCAAGCACTCGGTAAAGTTCGATCAAAAAACAAAACTAAAATAAGAAAACAAAAAGCAATTTGCAGTTGTAAATGAATTTTTTAAGAACTCTCATTGTATTATTGTTTTTCTATTTTTATTTATTTTTTTTGTTCTATCAAGAACATCACATTTTTTCTCATGTTATCGAAACATTAATAAATATATGTAGAACTCTTGTCTGCAGATAAAATCAAACTTAAGTAATGCAGATCACATTTGGGAAGTATGTTTATTTCGCACTTGCAGGTTGATGGAAAAATACAATTTAAAAATCATATCGGGTTCATTATTTCATATTTCAAAGATTTACCAAAATTTGACAAAGGCGTCTTTAACTACATTTTTGGAATTTTATTATTACTGATAACATCTAACTGTTTTCACAAACTAAACTTTTTTTTTTTGTTTTTGACTTTTGTTTTGTGTGTGTGTGTGGGGGGGACCGTGAGTAGCGTCCACGTTTGCCTTGATACTGGTTGTTGAAGAACTGTTTTCATTTGGAGGAGCACAGGCTGGAAACTACCTTTACCAACATTTTGTAGACACTCTGCCAACAGCACCCTTCTACCTAGCATCATCTACGTTTGTAGTATCAGCAGTCTTGTACACGTAAGTGCATACCTTGTTACAAATCTTATTGAAATCATCGTCTTCATGAAAGCTACCATTCTTTTTGAACAGATTTTAACATTTACAATAGACTTACTGGTGTCGCATTCTTTGTGCAGAGCCGAAACCATGTTGCAGCGCAGGTATGTGACGACAGACGCTCAAAGGGAAGTAAATGTGGTTCCAGCCCTAAAACAAAATAATACCTGATGTTGAGCTTTATATTGTATAGTCATCGCTAACCACGACAACATGTACATGTGCTAAGCTAGGCGATGCATACTAAGGAAGGATGTCCATCTTGCAACTGTATTTTTTTTCAGTTGGTTGATATACTTGAATTGGTTCTTTCGCAATCGTATTCGCTATCGCACAGCTTTGCAGTTGTAAGCAGAATATTCATGTATAAAGATGTAAAACAGAAGTAACTACTTTGTGTACGTGTGTACATGTGTCTCTCTATGGATATGTGTTCCCTACCAGGAACTGAGGGGCAAGCATGTGTGTGGGAGAGACAGAGAGAGAGAAACTTTCTAAACTGTGATACACCTCATTTATATACCAGAGTTTCTATATTAATGATTGAAGAAAACACTTGTTTAAACTGTGATACACCTCTTTTATATACCAGAGTTTCTGCATTAAAGTTAATGATTAAAGAAAATATTTGTTCGTGTGTTGTTTTTTAGAGTGTTCATGGTGCAGCGTACTTTCTCTTACTGGTCAAGCTGTTAAATGGTTAGCTAGGGACTGGCTAGGGACTGGCAGGGAAAAGAAAGGGATCGACGGAGACGAGCGAAAATTATTCTTGTATAAAGTTTGCACCAAGATAATTGCCATTTCTAACACCTCAATCCTAAGTCCCAAGCTCCCAAATGACGTTTTTAAAAGAACTGCTTTTTTATCATTGTCCTCATGACTTGAGTTTTCTTTTATTTTAAATGTAAAATATGGAAAAAATGTTTAATAGCCTCATGTTTTAACTATATCTATTGTCATGCATCGACTACCATTTGTAAAATACACATCAGCTTAACGTTTTAAATGAAAAGAAAACCACAAGGTGCTGTACTCTTTGTCTTTAAAAACCAAAGACTCAAGCAGTTCATTTGAAAAGGGAACTGAATTTGGTCTTCAGCACAGCAACCTGTTGACTTTAAAAAGGCTCCTGCTTTGCGATACGGAGAGGACAATCCAGATGCTCAAGAACAAGTTCATGAAGAAACTGAACAAACCCTACGAAACACTTGTTATTTGTTGTTGATCGTTAGTCAAATAATTCAATGTTTAATTTTATATGACAGCTTTTAGAAGCTTTGTTATCTTTAAATAATGTTTTTGGTTGGTTTGAGTGTTTGGACGAGCGCTTAGCATTTCTGTCAATCGTCACGGCTTATCGCTGGCGTCACCTGACCCGACCTCCTTTTGAAGTGGTGTCAACCTGTTGCTCCTGACCCGACCCTCTCCAGCACATGTGGTCTTTCTTGTATCTAGATTAAACGCTGTGACTCGTAGTTCACTTGTAAAATAAATTTCTTGACCTTATCAAAGGTATCAATGTTGATGATATTGATGAATGGTGTTGGTGCTGACAGAGATGAAGAAGCAACTAAAGAAAAAATGGACAAAGGAGTGTATGGATCATTTTCTTTTTTTCTCTCTCTCATACACACGCATTTGCAACTTACTCATATTTGGTGACACATAAATACATGTTTACACAAATCACACTGCTTAAATTAATTTTTATCAAAATTTCATCTCCCACACAGTTGTCAGTGCAGTTTAAGTTACTTATTAAAAATCGCACATCTTTTGAATTTTGCAAATGGGATTAAGACATATATGCATGTGTGTTAAACATAAAATACGTCTGTCCACAATTAAGGACAGAGTGGAATATGCAATATGGAATGATATCTGTCCTTCACTCCCCTCCAGGACAAAAAATTTAGAAAACATCTGTCAGTAAAGATTTTGGTCCAAACTTCAAGCCACTGGAAAGATGACAAGTTAACAATAGTGATCTCAGTCTCAAAGCTTTTCTAATCTCTTCCCTCTTAAATTAAGCGTAGTATTTATTGAAAAAGTATTCAAAAGAATTGCAAACCACTGTTATAAATGTGTATTTCTGTTATCAGTGAGTGTGTATTATTAGAAGGCTCGTCACCTTTGCGCACGCGCTTTTTAAGGTGTCCCCCAAAGCAGTCGCCTCTCAAGATGATATTATTACAGCTAAGAGATCTTCAAGATATTTGGTGTAGCTCTTGTGCAGCCTACGTGCCTCGAAAATAATGTATTCAATGAGATCACGTGATCGTGATGCTGGCTGCACTGAACAGGTTAAGATAGCATGACAGGCTACAGAGACTTTGCGCAATGTTTTGGTAGGAGTGTTTTACTTCTACAAAATACAACCTGGTATATAATACACACCTGTTCTGTCTACTGGACCAGTGTCTCAGTGCAGTGCCTAATGCTGTCCAACATCTGGAATGCCGATCTCACATAACAAAAATTTTAAAAGCTGATTTACAAGAAAAGCGAAACCGTGGTGAACAACTTTTAATGAAAACAAAGAATATAGAACGGAAATGGAAAATAAGGAAAAAGTTTCAAAGAGCGTGGAATACGATCTGAACAAGAATCAACAAATAAATGAGCCATCAAACAAAAAGAATGTTTTACAGAACAGCAACCACGACGGCATAAAACATGGCTGCCATGACGGCCCAAAGCATGGACCCCGACGGTGAGTCCAAGCACGGCGCCATCATGGACGAAAACATGAATCTCGCAATGGCTCAGAACATGGACACCACGATGGACCAAAACATGGCCACCATCACGGGTCACATAAGAGGTCGTTTCTAGAGCGCAACGCCTTCTTCATCACCCTGCTGCTGAATGGAATGATAGACGGTCTGGCCCTGGCTGCCAAGAGTCAGTACCGATACCGGTTCTTTCACTCCAAGTACGCCAGTGAGCTCCACAAGTACAATGTCAGCAAGGAATGCGGTGTGAGCCTTCAGCCAGAAGTCCAGGCGAGTAGAAGTATATATATATATGCAACAATTGTTTTAAAGAGAGTTAACATATTTTCAATAAATTGTTTATTGAATAAAAACATACGTCCGTCAGTTAAATGCTACATGTCATAAATGAAGAGAGAGTGTTTTTGTCTATGTCTGTGTGTGTTTTTTTGTTGTTTTGTTGTTGTTGTTTTTTTCTACCAGTATCAATGTAAATATGTCGAGTGCCTAAATATAAATGTAAACATAAAACTGCAAACATAAAATTTTTTGTTGAAGTACATGATATAACCACGAACATCTTCTTTTGTAGGAGATTGAGAATAGCATCAGCCGTGAGACGATCCAATGGACTTTGTACAATAACTACGTCACCATTGTACCTCACATTGTGACCGCTCTGGTGATGGGCCTCAAGTCAGATCAGATAGGCCGCCGTTTTGTTTTCCTTTACCCTTTCATTACAGCTTTCGTCGACTACATTCTTCTAGCCGTAATCCTTCAGTAAGTTGACTGTAGACTCTGCAGGCACATGACAATAATCAATTATCATAATAACAAAATTCTAAAGAAAGTGTTTGATCTAGAACAAGGTTTACTGTGTTTACTTTTATAACCTCCTGGTTCTTGAGAACATTGTGTAATCTAGAGCTGAAAGAGAAGTTCTAAATCGAGTTTAATTGGGAAAATTTGTTGTTCCTATTAATAAATATCCTTCAGTCATAAGCATAAACGAAATGAACTGTACAAAGGTGGTAAAATATGGTTTAATTTAAAATTGTTTGAACTGTGAATAAACTTAAGATGGTAATAGCTGAACTGAAATTGGGATAATTTCAAATGTTTAAATAACAGATTCCTGTAAAGTATTTGTTAGCTACACTTTGTCCTTATCATGGAAATCCTTTTCAGGCTGCAGCTACACTTCGGCTTCACACTTATAGGTGACTTTGTGAGGAGTTTGTCTGGAGGAACCATGGCCATGAGTTTGGCTGCTTATGCTGTGATCTCAGACACGCATGGAAAGAAAGAGAAACCAGAGGAGGAGAACAAAACTGCCGACAAACATGAACAAAAAGACGATGACGTCGAGAACGACCTCGACATGTCTCGAGAGAAGCAACGAACCTTCAAAATCGTTCTTCTTCACGTCGCGCATGATCTGGCCTCCAGCATCATCTCCTTTGCCACTGGCTACGTCATCCAGTACGCTGGCTTTTTCTATACGGTGTGCATCACCCTCGGTCTCAAGATTCTGCTGTTCATTTTCGCTCTCCTCTTCATCACTGAGACAGGCAAGCAAAAGAAGAGTCCAGGCTTCATCACACCGCTCAAGATCATCCTGAAGAGAACAAAAGATCCCAGAAATCGCCGCACCCTGTTCCTCGTCAACATGGCGGTCGTCTTCCTCGTCGTGTCCTTCGTCACGGAGAGGGAGACGATGACGATCTACCAGATGAGCCCTCCATTTTGTATGGACGCAGTGCAGCTGGGCTACCTGTCCAGTGAGACTCGCCTCAGAGGCATCTTCACCATTCCTGTCCTGTGGCTGTGGCGACGACTGCACTTCATGGAGTCCACCATCGCTGCAGTCGGCACCTACTTCTCGGTTGCTGCAACATTTCTGTTGGCATCAGTTCGTCAAACCTGGGTCTTCTTCGTAGGTACGTCTACGCTGGTGTCCATTTAAGTGTCCATTAAATATCCACCATATAATTCTTTTAAATAATATTGCTTTACCACATAAGTAGGGTTTCTCTTTATAAGATATAGGTTTTATTTTATATGTAACTCTATTTTACTCTATTCTAATTTTTGTCCTTCGTCCATCTCTTATTTCTGTCTTCTTACACGCACTTGCTCACACAACGTCTCCATAGAAACAAGCCAAGCACTGGTGATGAAATAGTGAAGTTAAAGGTTATTTAAAGAGAAACTACTCAAGTGGTATTCAAATCCTTATTTTCTTGTAACCTTTCTTTCACTTCAGTGCCTGTTGTAGCTATTCCTGGGTCGCTGTCCTCGTCCATGACAAAGGCCATCACTTCACGGCTGGTTGGTCGCCAAGCCCTCGGTTAGTATGGAGTTTCTGATAAACTTTCAGGTTTTAAACATGTTTCAAGTTTATTTTCTCCCACTAAAAATATAAGAAATGTTATCGCTCTTCTCGATAACGAATCCACTTCGGGTTTTATATTAATCCTGTATTAAATAAAGCAACACAAATATAATATATATATACACTGTAAGTAGTAAGTTAAGAGAAATATTTTCTCAAGTCTGGGTGGAGTAGGTATTCTAATACAGAAAGAATTATTTGGTGTAGGCAACATTTCTTTAGACAGTCGCAAAGCGATGTGTATCTGCAGAGTGATGTTTCTGTAACTGAAGAGCATCTTCTCAAGTTTCTTCTTTGCACTTTCATCCCCAGCATCTTCATTTGCCGTGATGTTGGCTATTGACGAAGTGTTTTCATTTGGAGGAGGGCAGGCTGGAAACTATTTATACGAAAAGTTTGTGGACACTGTACCGACAGCTCCTTTCTACCTGGCCGCGGCTACCTTCGCAGTGTCAGCAGCCATGTATACGTAAGTACAGGCCGTGCTTTTACCATGCTTAGTGTCATCGTCATTATCGTCTTTATTGTCGAAAATTTGTTTTTGTATTTTTTCTTTTGGCTTGCTCTTTGTAGATTTGTAACTGCATAGGTTGTCGAACTTCGTGTGTGTGTGTGTGTGAGAGAGAGAGACCCTACTTGAAATGTCCCTTTCCGCGAGTGGGTTTCATAATTTTTCTGGCCATTTTATGAAAGGAAAGGGAGATACGATGGCTGACATAGTTTAAACACAACTGTAGGACTAACTAGTCTAGGATATTTGCATTTTTTACGAATATAGTGTCTGCCTCTTAAATAACTGTGTACATGTACCTGGTTGAACTAGTTTTACATTTCCCTCTGAGTCTTAAATTACCAGACTTTCTTTAAGTAAAAACTTGAAGTTATTTTCTTGTTTTTAATGATAATCTCTTTCTGAATGGATCACACACTATTTGAAAGTTTGGCATGTCATCATTGTGTGTGTGTGTTTGTGCTTGCAGAACCGAAACTATTTTACAGCGGAGATACTCCAGGACAGACACCCAGACCGAGATAAACATGGATTCACCCACTGTAACCAGTCCCTGACAACCAGACTCTCTTAGGACTCATTTAACAGAGATTTATTATACACATATATATATATATTGATAATGTTTATGCTAAGCAAGACTACGATGTACATTTTGTTAATTTTGTAAATTTGATGGATAGATCGGTGTCTTCCACTGTATTTAATACTGGTAACATATTCTGCATCTGTGAATGATATATAGAAGAGTTGAAAATAAAAAAACGACATTATTTTCGGTGTTGACTACAATCTTACAAACCCGTTACCCTGCTACGACTGGCTCAGACTCAAAGTCAAAAATCATTTAATGATAATTACAGCAGTAACCAAGTAATTTTGATTATTTATTTTTGAGACTTTTTAAAATATAAATAGATATTGTACTAACAACTCTAAAACTGCATTTAGCCTTTATGTATGTGGTTTAGTGTAAGTACTTATGCTCAAGTGAGGTTTGGCATGTAAATATGGTGTACAGTGCACAGTCAGGTACAAATTATGCCAAGAATAAAGTGAAAGTACTGAATCAAGACTTTTTTAATGTTCATGCTGTTTGATATCATATTATTGCAACTGAGAAAGGGCGGGTGAGGCTGTTCAACCTTTTCATCTATTTCTACTTATATCTATCCATACATACACTGCTAGCAAGTTCTCTGTTCTTTGTCTCTTTTCATCCACCTCATCATCTGCGAGTCTTTTACCGATTCTACCTGCTTGTTAGACAAACGCCAATTACTGAAGGTAAAACAAATAGTTATCGCTGTAGCTATAGCAACTATACACACAGTAGCTATAACAAACTACACACAGTAGCTACAACTATACACACAGTAGCTATAAAAACTATACACAGTAGCTATAACAACTATATACAGTAGCTATAACAAATTACACACAGTAGCTATAACTACTACACACAATAGCTACAACTATACACACAGTAGCTATAATAACTATACACAGTAGCTATAACAACTACACACAGTAGCTATAACAACTATACACAGTAGCTATAACTACTACACACAGTAGCTGCAACTATACACACAGTAGCTATAACAACTACACACAGTAGCTATAACAACTACACACAGTAGCTATAACAACTATACACAGTAGCTATAACTACTACACACAGTAGCTACAACTATACACGCAGTAGCTATAACGTAGACTGAGATACGGAGAGATGAAGCTGGTCAGAAAGATGACTGGAGTTTTATTCACGAGTAATTTAAAAAAAGACTAATACGAAATAGGGACGAGTTATCAACAGACTTATCTATGGTCTAAGATTGACAAGATAAAAACCCATAGGTCAAACCAGAGCTGTGCTTGACCTCAGTCTCGTAAGACCCATCCTCTGTAACAGCAACAGGAAAAGCAACAGCAACAACAGCAACAACAAAACCCTCACAAGCACATACAGGATACAAGGCTTCGAAATGACATATAAAATGTTTTTTAGAGTTGCAAAATCCTTTGCAATAATAATATGAGCGAACTAAATTATTCCGATTTATGAGTACTATCTGTACTTTATGTACCACACATTGATTTAATTGACCTCCCATTGAATCAAGCGCTGAGTGCCTGCTCCTATGTGAGCATCATTTTGCGCTATATAAATTGGATAATATTGTTGTAGCTTGTGAATAAGCTTCGCATCTTTAAAGATGTATTAAAAGTATCACTGCTACATGGACAGCTGTAGAAGATATCTCACTTGGGAAAAAACCCCAACCAAAACAACAACGATTGGTCTAAAGGCATTGCTATTTTAAGGTCCTGAAGCCTGTTAAAGTAGCCCTCAAACTAAAATGAGGGTAAGAATTGCATCAACAACATTGGTTCGTGATTCATCTTCAAACGAACTTTTTTTCCATCTAACGAGTGGCTTTACACCAAAGTTGGCACCGATTAGTACATAAGAACTTTTATCAAGCAGATATTGTCACCCTGCTTGTGTTTCGGATTTTTTCCCTCGGCTACCTCTCGCAAAACGCAACAGATATTTACTCCTTCCTCTCGACCATCGCACCAAACCAAAGGATGGCAGCCGAAGGAAAACTTGTCAGTGGCAGGACGAGGAACGAACCGTCATCGGGACATCCACACGGTGTTCAATGTCAACAGGAAGTCAACGGCGCAATGACCAGCATCAACCTTGGGATGTCTGATAACGAGAAGCAGGAACCGGAAGGACGAAACTTGTTGCAGCGACATGCGTTTGTCGTGACGTACATGATGAGCAACATGCTGGACGACCTGCAAGCGGCGGTCAAGGGTCAGTTCCGCTACAACTTCTTCCACAACCTCTACGCGTCGCAACTGTCGAAGTTCAACATCACCAGAGAATGCGGTGTTGCACTGATGCCAGAGGTGCAAGTAAGTGTTTCGGAAACACACTCATATACTCGTTTGATTTATCTACACATTTAAATGTACTCATTCTCAGGTATCAAAGATGGATAGAATAAGGATTAAATTGCAAGATTGATATTAAAACGGGATTTTTAATGACTGACTCTGAATTTTAAATGACAGGATGGAAGAGTAAATTAGTAAAGAAAAAAACTATTTACTTACTCTTTAGATTCTTAGCGAGTCTTAGAACATGTTGGTGGGATTTCTCTAGAACCCCTGACCTTCAATAATATTACAAACCACAAAAAATAATCATGACAACACTAATGTTTGAATCACGTGGACAGGAGATTGAAAACAGCATCAGTCGCGAGACGATCCAGTGGGAGATGTACAGCCAGTACGTCACCACCCTGCCATGCATCGTCGCCGCCTTCATCATTGCCCTGAGGTCAGACCGCATCGGTCGTCGCCTGGGTTATCTCCTCCCGTACGTCGTCATGACGCTGGACTTCATGCTTCTCGCTGTCATCATTCGGTGAGTGCGCGTGTCCTCTGTCTTATAAAGCCTTTGGTCTGTGTCTGTGAAGCTGATTTCAAACCTTACACCTGGGAATTCTCTGGAAAGGGACGGAGGGGAGAAGGTTTCACATGCACTGTTCAGTAAAGATTTACCATAAGAGAACATAAAAACTAAAACCTAAAATGGTAAAAGAAGCAAGCACAAAGTCAATTGTATTTTCTCTGACCAAATGCTCCACACATTAGACAAAAATATCTTCATTCTGTCTTTATTTGAAAACAAAGTAAGCTAAGGAATAAAGGAGGAACAGCATCTTGTGGACCGTGAAGATTGATTTCTATGGCGTCTGTCAGTCTCAGATTATCACCAATACAAAATCGTATTTGCTAAACAGTTCTCCACCAATATTTGACATGCAATTTAAAGTAGCATGTAGTTTAAAGAATAATGTTTTGTATTTATATAAGGTTTTTAATTTTTTTTATGTTAGCTTCTGATGAACTAGTTCAGTCCCAATCCCCGTGTGATTGTTCAGAAAATATGTCTTGTTTCACTTTCAGACTAAAACTGCACTTTGGTTTCACACTCGTTGGTGATTTTATTAAGAGCCTGTCTGGAGGATACATCGCCATGAACCTCACAGCCTATGCGCTCATCTCAGACACGCACGGGAAGAAAGGCGAAGCTGAGAAAGAAAGCTCTCCGTCCGATAATGAGAAAAGTCAGAAGGAGGACAGCGATGAGCTGGACATGTCACGGGAGAATCAAAGGGCTTTAAAAATAGTGTCGCTGACAGTTGCAAAAACCTTTTTGTCTAGCCTTCTCTCCCTTGTCACTGGCTACATCATCCAAAGAACGGGTTCTTTTTACACCCTCTGCGGCGTCATCGTCCTGAAGATCCTTCTTTTCACCTTTGCTTACACTTTCATCGCCGAGACTAGCCAGCAAAAGAAAAGCTCGGGTTTCTTCGCGCCCGTCAAGACGATTTTCCTGACGACAAAAAATCCGAGAAAGAGACGAACCCTCCTGCTGGTCAACTTGGCGGCTATTTTTACTGTCGTGTCCTACGTGACGGAGTTCGAAGTGATGAGGATCTATCAGATGAGTCCTCCATTTTGTTTGAACTCCGTGGACCTGGGTCACGTGTCCAGCGAGACTCGCTTTCGAGCCATCGTGACCATTCCCCTGCTGTGGCTGTGGCGAAAAATCGGCCTCACAGAGTCCACCATTGCCGCCATCGGTGTCGTCTGCGAGATCATCGGGACTGTGCTTCTGGCCACCGTTCGCAAGATCTGGGTTTTCTTTGCTGGTGAGTATTCCCGTTGTATCACCGAGTTGTCCTCAACACTGGACAAATCCCCCAAACCTTATTTTACAGTCAGGTCTTCTCTTCTTGTCATTGTGTCCCCTGCTGATTTCCTTCTCACAAGTCTGAATGTCTAAGTCTTAGATATCTCTGCTCTCTTACTTTAGTTAAACCATAGTAATAGTCTAATAAATTATACTCTTCAATTATTAGTCTACATTAATATCTTCTTTTTATTAAAAAATATAACTTATGATTTTAAATTATCAACATTTACTGTTCGTTTATATTATTGTGCAGCGCCGATCATCGCTGTTCCTGGCCTTCTGTGCTCTTCCATGACAAAGATCATCATCTCGCGACTGGTCGGACGTCAAGCCCTCGGTATGTATCCGTGTGGTGTCCTCTATTTCTCTTTGTTAGTCTTTTTCTTGGATTTGTTTTGTTTGTTTGCTTTTGTGCTTTTTTTCAACTCCTCTTTTCTTGTCTGGGCATGTGATGTTGACCACATCGGGTTCAAGCATGCATTTCTTGGTGAACTCGCTGTTTTGTTTTTGTTTTTTGTTTGCAATATTGTATCCACAATAAAAGTCGCTTACGTTGCCGCCTGCTGGGTTTTTCTCTGTTTGGATAAAAATGTTTTATTGCTCCTTTTGTTGTTCCAGCAACTGGTATAACTAAGGTTTAACTATTTCACTCACACCTGCTTTTTGAAAGAAAGAATAAAGTACTTCGAATCTTTTCCTCTGTGTTTTTTTTAAGCATCATCCTTTGCTGCAATGTTGGCTATTGATGAGTTGTTTGGTTTTGCTGGAGGGCAAGCTGGCAGCTACTTGTACAAGACATTTATAGACACCGTGCCTACCGCCACCTTCTATATGGCCACAGCCACGTTTACCGTGTCTGCAATAATGTACACGTAAGTATTTAACTTCTTGGCTTACAACTGTATCATCACTAATCTCAGTTGTATTTAATCGTTTGCCTGTCACAATCACATTCACATAGACTTTAAATGCGAGCAAGGGGAGGTGACTTGTCTCATACTTTGCATTGTGGAAATAAGTATCAACTTCTCTCCCTTACTGCACGTGTGCACCGAGAATCGCTCAGTCGGGAGGACGTCCTACATATACGTCTTCTGAATGAAGTAAAAATGTTGGCCTAAGCCTTTGATTTGATGAAGTTATTGTCATGAAAAATGTAAATGTTACACTTGTGTATTCTATATTTCACTTTACTACTATTACTGCCTGTAAGTGTGTTTAATTTTTGTTTTGTCTTTTGAAGCATCGAGTCCATTTTACAACATTCATACGCGAAGAAAGACGCCAGTGGACAATCAACAGTTCCGGTATCACCCTAACGAGGAAAAGTCCCATCTTTTCTTTGACAAATATATTATTTCGACAATTGATCAATGTTCTTGTAGTTTGTTGTATTTGTTCATTGATTATTTTAATGAAAAATATGTTGTTTTTATTTGCATTCATTAAGACTAATGCACGCGAGCACACATACACGAAGGCAGTGCTGCCTCGTTGGCGAAAGCAAAATGATGTACTCCCTCCTCTCCTCTCAAAACTGAACCATTTTGGAATAATTATACGTTTAGGCTTAACTCTATTGTCTTAAATTTTTAAAAGAAGGTTTAAATATTACCGGTATCATCACTAATCAAATTTGCATTCGCGAACACACGTGCAGCCCAAATATTTATCAATCATTCGACAAGTCAATCGACAATGCCAATTAATTTGTAAAGAACTATTTTTGTTGACGTGTATAACCTAGCTGAATGTTCATCACGTGTGACATTCCTTACTTTCACATAATAGCAATAGCATAATAAGCCATTAAAAACTACTTTCAAATTTTCGTCCAATAGAGCATAACAACTAGGTATCTGTTTAAACTTTATATACATAGATATACTCTTAAATAATAAACACGACACTTTGACAACTAAAGACACCATTTAATAGAGACTAATAATAAACTTAGCAACTAAATAGGAAAGTGAAATATTTAGTACAGTAAGTACAAAACTATAGATCATCAAATCACAATCACATCACCGGTGTACACAGCCTTAATGAGAGAACAGGTTCGTGAGAATGAATTAAAGAAATCGAAATGAAATTTGGCAAGAAAGTAGATATTTTATTCAACTTTGATTTACTCTGCATTGACAGCTGTTTCTTAAACATTTTAATACTCTTGCGTTTAAAGTTCGTACTTGAAAAAATATTGAGCGTAACAAAATTGTCAGTGTTGTGTTCCCTGAACTCAGTATTTTTTTTCTATACATAAGTTTGAAACTTTTTCCGACTTCAGAAAGAAGAGAAAGGTAAGGATGACATGTGGTCCCATCCATCCTAGGGGCCCGCCCTTCCCCCTCCACCAACGCCGCCCCTCCCCTGTCCCTTTGCCATGAACCTCCCAGCAGGTTGCCTGGTCACTTAAAGAGCGGTCTTCCCGCCCTCCTGTAATAAATATCTTGATGAAGTCACCCAGCAAGCAGAGAAAAGGTTACCTGTAAATGTTGTTCTATGAAAAGAATTTTTTTCTCTTATATTATTCATCACTTTATAAAATGTAGCAGGCCATTCTCTGTGACTGTGCCCTGGGCGACTGCCTACTTCACTTAATGGTAGAATCGACGTTGTTTACATGACTGACATTTTCGCCTTCTCCTTACGTCCACAATTTTAGAATAAAATGTTCTTTCCCCGTTAATAAAATTCAAGAGGAAGTGTGAGTTTATTGCTTAAAGAAAAAAATTGAAATGTAATCAGTTTGACATCAATTGAAAAGTGTGATGGAGGCGATAGTTGGTGAAATGTATTACTTTAAAAAAAATTTCGGAAGGTTATAAATCTTACTCAGGTCAAGGGTCATCTAACTTGTCTCCCGGAGACTGCTATAGGTACGTCGATCAGCTTAAATAGGTGGTAATAGGAAATTTTTTATTCAGTCCAATTAGAGGCAGAACAGGAGACTTGTACCTACACACAACGTTGGGCTCTGCAGCGCCATCAAACTCCTTGACAGCCTTCAAGAAGCTTTTTTTCTGTCTCCCTAATTCCCGGACGAAGACGAAGAAAAAAGGTCAGGTCAGGATTTTCGCGACAAACGAGATAATCATAAACTCACTCAACCACTCAGGAAAGGTCGTGGGCTGTTGTTTATACCAAAGAGAATACAGGCTTTATTTTAGTCTTTTGGTTGAATAAAGGGAGTCAACAATCCTTAGTCATTTGAGACATTTTAGTTAGTACACTTCAAAGGCATCGCAATCTCAGTGTGAAACTATTTTCAATTACAGATTTTTACTATTTTTAAATTATGCAAGGAAATGCACTGACAGACAAATGTTTTTAATTACCACAAATAGCGGGATCTATCCACAGTTCTCTATTATAGTAAAAACGAAGGAGAGGCAAGAACAATGGTTTAATGGTGCTGGAGGTGGACATCAAGAAATTTTAGACATAGCAGCAGTCCAAAACCTTACAAAGAAGATAAAAGGTTTTGACTTAATATTAGTGGTCATGACCAGCCATTACATATTTTCAGACAAATCCATTCTAACCGTTGTAACCATCGCACTCCCACCACACACTCTTATTGTAATATTTTCCGAGCTTTAGCCGGGAAAGGACATCTCAGCAGTCGGTGCAGTCGGACGTCGCCACTGGCGGATTGTCTCCGCTCTACAAACAAAGATAACAAGATAAAGTAAGGGTGTGTTGGCTAAGATTACTGGCAGAATATGCGTACATTGTTTATTAGTTTGCACTAATCTGAAGAAGACGAGGAATAATCAAAGAACCACGAACACGCTCTGAACATATCTTACTAGTGCATTGTTGTTAACCCTTCCAGACCGGAGGCCCTCAACCTAACTGCCCCTATACCTGGGCACACACTCTACAAACAAAGATGACAAGCTAAAGTAAGGGTGTGTTGGTTAAGATTACTGGCAGAATATGCGTACATTGTTTATTCGTTTGCACTAATCTGAAGAAGACGAGGAATAGTAGAAGACCAACGAACACTCGCTGGACATTTCTTACATTGTTAAACTGTAGTTAGGTTTATTTCCTTACTTCCATATTATTTGTCGACAATTTCAGAGCTTAATTGGGATTCAACACCACTGCGGCAATTTTCATCAGATAATGTTCTTGAGGATTGTTTGGGCCAAAGCGTGTAAACAAATGTGTAGACATGGGCTAGATACTAGACACTCACATGTAGAAGATGCCGGCAGCAGTGAAGGAGGAACCAGCGAGGTAGAGAAAGGCTGTGGGCACCGTGGACACTGTGTACTGGTACACGTAGTTGGTCGTCACATTTCCAATGACGGAAGATATCTCCATGGATAACATTATCAGGGCGAATGTAGAAGCTGAAAGAAAAGAAAATTTTAAGCCACAAGTCACCTGGTCTCTATTTTTGACACACTGTAGAGTTCTCTTAAAATTTTCATCCGCGTCTTTTTTTGTTTTTTTGTTTGTTTGTTTCTTAATTGATTCTTTTTCCTCTCTGTTATTTTCTAAATATGAATTGTTCATTTTTATTCTTTGGTTTTGTACTTTATATGTACTTTCTACTTTTCTATCTTTCTTTCTTTGTTTTGTCAATTTATTCATTCATTCACTTCATCTCTTGTCTCAGTACTTTTTTGAATATGCATTTTTTTATTCTTTCTTTCTTAAATTAGTTTATTCATTCATTATCTTTTCTATTTTGTTTAAAGTATATAATTTTTCTTTCTCTTTTCTTTTTTTATATTCCTTTTTGTAAATGTAGTGTAGAGAGGAATAAAAATAATGCTGCGAGAGGAGTGTGTAGTCGGAATAAGGTTAAAATTATGATTTCTCATTGTTTGATGAAACTTTTACACAGCGTGACATTATAATGTAAACTACATTAATATTATTTTAGTTTACAAGCAGGTCTCTTATATTTGTGTTGATCGTTAACATCCAGAAACTTCTTACCGAAAGCTCTTCGACCAATCATCCGAGAAGTGATTGCTTTTGCCATCACTCCTGCCAGTTTCCCCGGAATGGAGATGAATGGGGCTAAAGGTGGCAACATCCAAGCACCATGTCAAGGAAATAGAAAGCTTATTTAAAATAGTATTTCATTAGAAAAAAGGATGACTACATCTATAGTTGCCAAAATAAGACAAAGATTGGTACTCGCAAAGAATATCTCTCTTTTACAGTTGACATTTTTCACTATTAATAAATAAATATCAGAAGGTCTAAACTACACATCAGTTATCAACCAGCACAGATTTCAAACATTTCTTACAATGCAGAGGTTCTTAACCTTGTTTGAGATAGCAAACCCACAAGTTTCACATGAACATTTACTGAACCCTTCATTAGTGTCATCACAAATTTACATAATCAGTCTGGTGTGTCTTATCCTCCGTGGCGGAGGCTCCGCCGAACCCCTGAGACCAACTCAACGAACCCCGATAGAACCCCGGTTGAGAACCACTGTTACAATGCAACAAAAGTCAGGGGAAAGACTAACTCACCGGCAAAGAAGACCCATTTCATGCGCACAGTGGCCATCAGGAACTGACTAGCAGTCTCAAAAGCCATTCCAAGGGCTGCAATGGTCGACTCGGACAAGTGGAGTCGCTGCCAGAACCAAAGCACAGGCATGGTAAAGAGGCTAATCACATTGCTCTCTCCACCGATCCACCCAAGCTCCTCCGAGTTGAGACAATACGGAGGACTCATCTGATAAGTGGGCAAGACGTTCGTTTCGCTGACGAAAGCGAAGATGGTCAACACGTTGGCCACGTTGATGAAAATAATGGTGAGCCTTTTGCGAGGGTCCTGTAGTGCTCGGTAGATGATCTTCAATGGCAGAATGAAGCTGATGCTCTTCTTCTGCTGGACAGACTCCTCAATGAAAGCGAAGGCAAAAATGAAGATGGTAAAATTGACGACTAAAACGACAACCAGGGAGTAGAAAAAACCCAGTCCAGTTATGATGTAACCTGAGGCGAAGCCCATGGCACTAGAGCCTAACATGTTGATGATGTCTACAAGAACAAACTTAAAAGTCCTACTTCCCTCTCTGGAAAAATCCAGGTCCGTGTCTTCCGACTCGGCAGTCTTCTGCTCCCCGTCTCTGACATGTTCTTTGGTCTTGTCGTCTTCAGGGTTGCTATAGTCATCGGAGATGAGCGCCAGGGAGGCAAAGCTCATGCTAATGCTTCCTCCAGAGACGGCCCACAAGAAAGTGCCAACTAGCGTCCATCCATAGTGTAGGTTGAACCTTACGTTTAAAACCTCGTTTTTTTAATATGCAGACGATTAATACAATACGAAAATAAAAATTATGGAAAATATGTAGATAACAAAGTATGCATCCAGACATATAACTCATGCACTGGTTAGTGTTGTTACATATGAAATAACCTGCGCAGTTCCAAAAAAAAAACATCTTTTTTTCTCTTTCTCTATTAACATCCGTTTTCGTATCAGTTGACTTAGTACTTTGTAAAAATAAACGTCCATTCAAGTCCAAATCTATTCCTTCCGTCACAGTTGTTGTTTACAGTCCCTGGTAATGAGATGTCCCCACTTTACTACCGGGCGAACAGGAGGAAGTTTTCCACACTCGATCGTTTCACACGAGATCCGCAGGACTCACTTGGTACTGTATTTCTCTTTACACGTGCTTCTAGCAGTTTATATAAAAGCTACCGTGTTGATATTTAGTCCACGAGCATCACTCTTTACACCAATGAATATATATATATACACATCAAAACTTGTGATTTTAGTCAGTTAACTTGTGCTCCTGCTGGTCTATCTCTACTTATGACACTCTCCATGCTCATTGTTTGTTCACTAATTTCTAGTTGTGTCAGTTATGTTTGTCGTTCATCGCTTGTCTGTTTCTTTTTTCGTCCTTTGTATTGTGTTTATGTCTCCTACTTAAGCACTGAGAGCTTTCTCCTTAGTGAGCGTGATTGTGTGGTGTTGTTGTTGTTGTTATTATTATTATTATTATTATTATTATTATTACTACTACTACTACTACTTACCAGATGACCGCCATCCACAAGCCACACTCTGCCAAACTCGTTGCGAAAGGGAAGAGGAATAGAAAGCGGCGACCAATCTGGTCCGACTTCATCCCCAGAACAACAGAAGCCACCATCAGTGGTGGCATGAGGACCAGAAGGTCATACATATTCCACATGGAGGTCTCTTGGCTGATCTTGTTCTCGATAGCCTTTGATAATTGCAAACATTAATGAACCCGTGAACTACACCAAGACTACAGTGGTGTAGAAACAAATTTTTGCTGTAGGTCTTTTACTCCTTGTCTTTATGTTCCTGAGTAGCTAATCTTGTCACACCAAAACAAGGTTTAAAGCAATCTTAAGAGGGAACTTAAACCTTGACCAAACTTTGAACCCACCCATCCCCAAAAACCAGTTGGTGTTGTCCTCTAAGACCAAGACCTTGTCCGTCGCCTATCTCCCCGAAGCACGAAGGTCTCGCATTCCCCTGACTTTTTCCCCGCGAACATCCCTGCGAAGGAAGCTACCCAAAGATGTATCTTTTACTTTCTTCATAATAGTTGCCAGTTACATTGTGAACTATCGTTCTAAAGGGTAGCATACCTTCTCCTCGGGTAGCTCCTCTCCACACTGGACCGCTGTCGTTGTAGCTGCGAAGCTCGTCCTCGTGCAGCTGGTGGAAAAATCTGTATCGGTACTGACTATAAACAGATATAGTCAGAGCGTCCATCGATGAGTGCAGCATCATGGTGATGATGAAGGCGTTTCGTCTCACGGCCGCCACCATGGCGCCACATCTCGTCCTTGGTGCCTGTTGGTGCCTTGGTGCTTTGTTGTAGTTGGCACCACTCTCATATCCGCTCCTGTGATCATTACTGGCGTTTTCTTTCTCTTCTTTAGGATGAGACTTGGGTGGATGTTCTTTTGTCATTTTTAGTCAATTTTCAGAAATAAACCTCTCTTTTTTCGATTTATAAAACAAACTACTTTCTACTTGTTTGATTTCACAACGCGAGCATGTGATGCGTTGTGTCAGTGTTGTGGTCCTAATGATCAATGCTTATTTACACTATAGTAATCTGCTTACTGTCTTATCCAAAGTGAAGAAAACTAGTACTTTGCCGGCATTTTATGCATGAGAAGAAACACTGGAACAATGCCAGATTTTTTTTGAAGAGTTTGTTAAGTGGTCTTAACAATGACTCTACAATATATAATTATCTCTTACCCTACTTCTGTATGTTATTTCAACATCGAGATAGCGCATACATAGAGTGAAAAAAAAATTCTCACAGAATATTTACTCATCAAAACTTTTAATAGCGAGAAATTGTAAATTTCCATTTAACTTTACGTTCAATTTTTCTACTTGCTTGATTCTTAGGTTTTCTTTCTGAACTAAACACGAGATCAAAGAAATTTGATCAAAGAATATAGCCTTAGGTGCATACTAACTGTAAAGTGTTGTTTTTCCCAGTAACATCATAAAATAATGATACTACACTTTTGTAAAGTGACTGGCAACTCGTGTGTCTGTGCGCGTGCCAATGTAGCGCGGATGTGTATTGTTGTTTGTGTGAGTGGGCGTGTGTTGTAGTGTGTCTTTGGTGTTGTACATCTGTGTATAGGCAACACATGTCTGTATATATTTGTATGCGTACAAATAAATCTCGCTGTGTGTGTGTGTGTGTTTTGGGGGGAGGAATCGTCTGAGTTACTGTATGAGCACAAAACATTCCCAGTCGAATACTCAACATGACACTGTATATTGCTGCTTTATGAAAAACACTTATCCGCTGGCTTGTGACATATGCTATTAAGGAACTAATTATGATTTATGTTATTATTCTTGCTAAATTGGGGAAAATATATACAATGTGGGATTTACACTTTATCTCTTTAAATCTAGCTCATTCGAAACCTATCTCCGTTCTGTCTTCCAGCCTCCCCCATGTTGACACACGACAATGACTGTAGTGTCAAGATAATGAACGTAGAATCCTTTGGAAGTTGGCAGTGTGTAATAAAATTATAGGGAGAGTTTAGAGTTTTGCATTTTCAGTTAGAAAGATTCTTGTATATAAGAAGCCAACGGATTTTTATGATATAGCCAGACTCGAAATTCCGTGACGGCCGTATCAGTAGTATCTACCAGGTAAATGATCTTCAGGGAGATAATCTTGGCAGTCTTGTTGATCTCCCTTGACTTTCCTAAATCATCGGTGTTTGCTTTCTCCTTTGAGTTTTTCACTTAACAGGTGATACCCAAAATGCTGAATCTCTTTTGTGTACTTTTTTTTACTTTGCGCATGTTTTACTCGCTTTTTAACGAGTTAACACCAGCTTTTCCCTGAGCTCTACTAATTTTGCTTTTCGACCACTCAGGAAAGGACATTTGTTGGCCTTGATACCAAAGAGAATACATTCAGAGTTTTCAAACATCTTCAGGTTGTTAAGACATTTTAACTGGACTATTGGCCAGGTATTGCAGATACAATTTACCAAGTATTTAGAAAAATCTTGTTTTTTACTACCAGAGAAAACTTTACAACGGATAAAAAACTTAACTATTCATCGCCTGACAATCCTTCATGTGCAACAGGTCATATGCAGTTTGTTCACAGCAATAAAGTAAAATAAAACACCATTAACAATAAAATAAAAACAATACTACATCAATAATATATTTTAAAATTAATAAAATAATAACAACCCACCTGATTTTGTGATAGATGTTCAAAAGAGTAATGTAAAATAAAGTTAAATCAAATAAAATGTGATAATCATATTTAAAAATCCAATAATGTAAATAATATTATATTTGTAATAAAGAAGATCAAAACACTTCTCATTTCGTGGTAGATTTTTTTAAGAAGAGCCTGTATTTTTTCACATATTCTTTTGCGACTGGATTCATTCGTTTTAGTCCCTAGATTGAATTTATGAGTCAACAACTCTTAGTCATTCAAGATTTGTTTTATTGTGATGCTCCAAACGCCTTGACAATATCAGTTTGAAACTATAACGATTGTTTTATTTTATTATAGAAGGAAAGGTGATGATAACCATTCTTTGTTAATTACTACAAATAATACGGATCCACACGCAGTTGTGTATTATAGTCAGAAAGAACGAGAGTAAAGAACAATCCATTAATCGTACTAGAGGTACAAATCAAAATATTTTAGAGATTACAGCACCCCAAAAACCTTAAAAAAACTAAAGGGAAAATTCCTTGACTTAACATTTGTGTTTCCTAGTCATTGTAACCCTCACACTCCCACCACACACTCTTTTTGTAATATTTTCCGAGCTTTAGCCGGGAAAGGACATCTCAACAATCGGTGCAGTCGGACGTCGCCATTGGTGGATTGTCTCCGCTCTACAAACAAAGATAACAAGATAAAGTAAGGGTGTGTTGGCTAAGATTACTGGCAGAATATGCGTACATTGTTTATTAGTTTGCACTAATCTGAAGAATACGAGGAATAGTAGAAGACCAGCGAACACTCGCTGGACATTTCTTACTACTTCATTGTTAAATTGTAGTTAGGTTTATTTAATTACTTCCATATTATTTGTCGACCATTTCAGAGTTTAATTGGGATTAAACACTACTGCGACAATTTTCATTAGATAAAATTGCCAAAGCGTGTAAACAAATGTGTAGACAGGACTAGACACTCACATGTAGAAGATGCCGGCAGCAGTGAAGGAGGAGCCAGCGAGGTAGAGAAAGGCTGTGGGCACGGTGGACACTGTGTACTGGTACACGTAGTTGGTCGTCACATTTCCAATGACGGAAGATATCTCCATGGATAACATTATCAGGGCGAATGTAGAAGCTGAAAGAAAAGAAAATTTTAAACCACAAGTCACCTGGTCTCTCTATTTTTGGTATACTGTAGAGTTCTCTTTATAATTTTCATCTGCTTCTTTTTTCGTTTTTTGTTTGTTAATTGATTATTTTTTTTCTTTCTGTTATTTCCTAAATATAATGTTTTCGTTTTCATTCTTTGGTTTTTTTTATACTTTCTATCTATTTTTCTTCCTTTGTTTCTTCGTTTTGTCAATTCATTCATTCACTTCGTCTCTTGTCTCTGTACTTTTCTGAATATACATTTTTTTATTCCTTCTTTCTTTCGTTAGTTTATTCATTCATTCTCTTTTCTATTTTGTTTAAAGTATATAACATTTCTTTCTCTTTTCTTTTTTATATACCTTTCTGTAGAGTAGTGTAGAGAGGAATAAAAATAATGCTCCGAGAGGAGTGTGTAGTCGGAATAAGGTTAAAATTTGTCATTGTTTGATCAAACGTTTACACAGCGTGACATTATATATGTAAATTACATTAATATAATTTTAGTTTACAAGCAGGTAACTTATATTTGTCTTGATCTTTAACATCCAGAAACTCGTTACCCAAAGCTCTTCGACCAATCATCCGAGAACGTGATCGTTTTTACCATCACTCCTGCCAGTTTCCCCGGAATGGAGATGAATGGGGCTAAAGGTGGCAACATTCCAAACACCATGTCAAGTAAATAGAAAGCATATTTAAAAAAGTGTATTTCATTAGCAAAAAGGATGATTCCATCTAAAGTTGCCAAAATATGACAACAGATTGGTACACTCTAAGAATATTTTTTTTACGGTTGACATTTTTCACTATTAAAGGGATTCTAAAGGCAAAATAAAACTGCTTAGAATCGCGTAAGGAGTAGGATAAATTTGAATCTCGTCTATGTATATATGTGTTCATGTGGAAAACGTTGAAAGTTTTTAGTAGAATGTTGTGTTTAATAAGAGAAATTACACGGGACTCTTTTTTTGCTTCCATGAAGTCTCGTTCTCCGTCACGTGACCCTATGACGTGTGGTTTCCATAGTGAGAACCATGCGTCGAGAATGTGCTGCACCCGATTGCCACGAAAAGATGGAAAAAGATTCAAATTTTTCTTTTCATCAGTTTCCGACAGACAGAGCCTTACACACAGAGTGCGTCATAGAATAAAATGACGTCAAATCTTCGCAATGATACAGATACAGACACTTCCTGTCAGAGACTGACGTCACAATAAGACTCTGACATCACAAGAAGACTCCTCTGCTTGACCATCTCGGGAAGCTATCGTGGTTACTCGGCGGAAGGACACAAAGGTCGATTTCACTGGATTTTTTCAATAATTATAAACATCGGCAACCGAAATAGTGCTAATAAGTGGTAATTAAGTGAGAAACGAATCATTTATTTCTCCTGTATTGCTCTCGTGCTCTGTAATTGTAACTAAATATATTTTTGAAATGTTTGACCGTCGTCAGAGCCTTATCACAAGACTTTAGTATCCCTTTAATAAATAAATATCAAAAGGTCTAAACTACACACCAGTTATCAACCAGCACAGATTTCAAATATCTCTAACAATGCGATGTCACAGGAAAGACTAACTCACCGGCAAAGAAGACCCATTTCAGACGCACAGTGGCCATCAGGAACTGACTAGCAGTCTCAAAAGCCATTCCAATGGCTGCAATGGTCGACTCGGACAAGTGGAGTCGCTGCCAGAACCAAAGCACAGGCATGGTAAAGAGGCTAATCACCCTATTCTCTCCAGCGATCCACCCGAGCTCCTCCGAGTCGAGGCAATATGGGGGACTCATCTGATAAGTGCGCAAGACGTTCGTCTCGCTGACGTAAGCGAAGATGGTCAGCACGTTGGCCACGTTGATGAAAATAATGGTCAGCCTTTTGCGGGGGTCCTTCAATGCTCGGTAGATGATCTTTAGCGGAAGAATGAAGCTGATGCTCTTCTTCTGCTGGACAGACTCCTCAATGAAAACGAAGGCAAAAATAAAAATGGTAAAATTGAAGACTAAAACGACAACCATGGAGTAGAAAAAACCCTAGTCCAGTTATGATATAACCTGAGGCGAAGCCCATGGCACTGGAGCCTACCATGGTGATGATGTCTACAAGAACAAACTTAAAAGTCCTACTTTCCTCTCTGGAAAAATCCAGGTCCGTGTCTTCCGACTCGGCAGTCTTCTGCGCCCCGTCTCTGACCGGTTCTTTGGTCGTTTCGTCTTCAGGGTTGCCATAGTCGTCGGAGATGAGCGCTAAGGAGGCAAAGTTCATGCTAATGCTTCCTCCAGAAACGGCCCACAAGAAAGTGCCAATCAGCGTCCATCCATAATGTAGGTTGAACCTTACATTTAAAACTTTGTTTTTTTAATATGCAGACGATTAATACAGTTACAAAATAAAAAATATGGAAAATATGTAGATAACGAAGTATGCATCCAAACACATAACTCATGCACTGGTTAGTGTGGTTACAGATGAAACAACCTGCACAGTTCCAAAGAAACAACTCTTCTTTCTTTTTATTAACTTATCCCTTATCGTATCAGGTGACTCTATTTATGACACTCTCCATGCTCATTGTTTGTTCGCTAATTTCTAGTTGTGTCAATTATGTTTGTCATTCATTGCTTCGTCTGTATCGCTGTTTCTTTTTTCGTCCTTTGTATTGTGGCTATGTTCCTACTTAAGCACTGAGAGCTTTGTCCTTAGTGAGCGTGATTGTGTTGTTATTGTTGTTGTTATTGTTGTTATTGTTGTTGTTGTTGTTATTATTATTGTTATTGCTATTATTGTTAGTATTATTATTATTTACCAGATGACCGCCATCCACAAGCCACACTCTGCCAAACTCGTTGCGAAAGGGAAGAGGAATAAAAAACGTCGACCGATCTGGTCCGACTTCATCCCCAGAACAACAGAAGCCACCATCAGAGTTGGCATGACGACGAGAAGGTCATACATATTCCACATGGAGGTCTCTTGGCTGATCTTGTTCTCGATGGCCTTTGATAATTGCAAACATTAATGAACCCGTGAACTATACATAGTTAAAAACTTCATTTTTCTTACAAACATGACTTAAGTGGCGTAGAAACAAATTTTTGCTATGTCTTTTACTCCTTGTCTTTATGTTCCTGAGTAGCTAATCTTGTCACCAAAACAATTCAAAGCAATATTAAGAGGGAATTTAACTTTGACCAAAATTTGAACCCACCCATCGCCCCAAAACCCGTTGGTGTTGTCCTCTCAGATCAAGACCTTGTCCGTCAAATGTCCCCCCAGAAGCACGAGGGTATCGTATTCCCCTGACTCTTCCCCTGCCACCTTCCCTGCTAAGGAAGCTTTCCACAGATGTATCTTTTCGTTTCTTTATAATAGTTACAAGTTACATTGTGAACTATCGTTCTAATGGGCAACATACCTTCTCCTCGGGTAGTTCCTCTCCACACTGACCGCTGTCGTTGTAGCTGCTAAGCTCGTCCTCGTGCAGCTGGTGAAAAAATCTGTATCGGTACTGACTATGAACAGACATAGTCAGGGAGTCAATCGTTGAGTACAGCATCATGGTGATGATGAAGGCGTTTCGCTTCACGGCCGCCACCATGGCGCCACATCTCGTCCTTGGTGCCTGTTGGTGCCTTGGTCCTTTGCTGTTGGCACCACTCTCATATCCGCTACTGTGATCATGTCTTGAGTTTTCTTTCTGTTCTTTAGGATGAGACTTGGGGGAAGTTCTGTTGTCATTTTTAGTCAATTTTCAGAAATTAGCCTTACATTTTAAAAGAAACTACTTTCTACTTGCTCATTTCACGACCTTAGCATCAAGTGATGCGTTGTGTCAGTGTTGTGGTCCTAATGATCAATGCTTATTAATACTATAGTAATCCGCTTGGTGTCTTATCCAAAGTAACGAGAACTAGTATTTTGGGAGCATTTTATGCATGAGAAGAAACATTGGAACAACGCCAGATTTTTTTTGAAGAGTTTGTTAAGTGGTCTTAACAATGACTCTCTACATTATATAATTATCTCTTACCCTACTTCTGTATGTTATTTCAACATCGAGATAGCGCAGACATAATCTGTAAAACATTTTTCTTAGAGAATATTTTCTCATCAAAGCTTTTAATGGCAAGAAATTGTAAAGGTTCATTTAACATTACTTTTGATTTTTCTACTTGCTTGGTTCTTATGTTTTCTTTCTGAACTAAACACGAGTCCAAAGAAATTTGATAAAAGAAAATAACACCTGGGTTTATACTAACTGTAAAGTGTTGTTTTTCCCAGTAACATCTTAATATAATGATACTACACTTTTGTAAAGTGACTGGCAGCTCGTGTGTCTGTGCGCGTGTCAATGTTGCGCGGATGTGTATTGTTGTTTGTGTGAGTGGGCATGTGTTGTAGTGTGTCTTTGGTGTTGTACCTCTGTGTATAGGTAACATATATCTGTATATATTTGTATGTGTACATATAGATCTCGCTGTGTGTGTGTGTGTTTTTTTGGTTTTTTTTTTTTGGGGGGGAGGAATCATCCAAGTTACTGTATGAGCACAAAACATTCCCAGTCAAATACTCAACATGACACTGTATATTGCTGCTTTATGAAAAACACTTATCCGCTGGCTTGTGACATACGCTATAAGAAACTAATTATGATTCTATTATTATTCTTGCTCAATGAGGAAAATATATACAATGTGTGATTTACACTTTATCTTTTTGAATCCAGCTCATTCTCCGTTCTGTCTCCCAGCCTCCCCCATGTTGACACAAGACAATGACTGTAGTGTCAAGATAATGAACGCAGAATTCTTTGTAAGTTGGCAGTGTATGATAAAATTATGGGGAAAGTTTAGAGTTTTGCATTTTCAGTTAGAAAATTCTTGTATTATAAATTTTTTTATCTGACATTCGTAAATTCTATTTGTCGAAGCGAGCGCCAAAAACAAAACGAAAAACAAACTGAAAGCATAAGATTTCTCAGTAAGACATTGTGTGAAAATGGTCTCACCAACACACCCATTTTTACGAAACAGCAGCAGAATGCATTACACAATGACGCAGCCCGTGGAGAGATTCAGTTTCATCCAGATCCACATCAACATCAGGAGAATACACTTTGACCTGTTCTCACTAATAATTCAGTCCAGCACGATGAAGAACGGTAGACGCGTCTGAGACTTACAGGTGCTGTTAGGATTTCACACGACTAACGAGAAACCATGGGCTATAAGAAGCCAACGGATTTTATAATTATAGCCAGACGGCCGTATCAGTAATATCTACCAGGTAAATGATATTAAGGGAGATAATCTTGGCAGTCTTGTTGATCTCCCTTGACTTTCCTAAAATAATCGATGTTTGCGTGCTCCTGAGGTTTCCCGAGATATCCAAAATGCTGCGTTCACTTTTGTGTACTTTCTTTTTTACTTTGCGCGTGTTTTGCTCGCTTTTTGAACGAATTAAGACCGGCTTTTCCCTGAGCTCTCATAATTTTGCTTTGTCGACCACTCAGGAAAGGACATTTGTTAGCATTTATACTAAAGAGAATACATTCAGAGTTTTCAAACATCTTTACCTTGTTGAGACATTTTAACTGGACTATCGGCAAGGTACTGCGGATACAGTTTACCAAATATTTAGAAGAATCTTCTTTGACTACCAGAGGAAACTTCAGAACGGATTTATATATAACCTGACAATCCTTGATGTACGACAGGGCATATGCAGTTTGTTCACAGCAATAAAGTGAAATAAAACATCGTTAACCTTAAAATAAAAATAAAAACTCAACACTACATCAATAATATATTTTAAAATAACAACTCACCTGATTTCGTGATAGATGTCAAAAGTAATGTGAAAAAAAGTCAAATCAAAAGAAAATACAAACGTGATAATCATATTTAACAATCCAATAATGTAAATAATATTATATTTGTAATAAATAAGATAAAAACACTTCTTATTTCGTGGTAGATTTTTTTTAATAAGAGCCTGTATTTTTTCACATATTCTTTTTGCGACTGGATTTATTCGTTTTAGTCAAACAACACGGATCCACACGCAGTTGTGTATTAGAGTCAGAAAGAAAGAGAGTAGAGAACAATGAATTAATCGTATTTTAGACATTACAGCACCCCAAAAACCTTAACAAAAATTAAAAGTGAACATTCTAGACTTAACATTTGTGTTTCCTAGCATTGTAACCCTCGCACTCCCACCACCAGTCTTTTTTCAATATTTTCCGAGCCTTAGCCGGGAAAGGACATCTCAACAGTCGGTGCAGTCGGACGTCGCATTGGCTGATTGTCTCCGCTCTACAAACAAAGATAACAAGATAAAGTAAGGGTGTGTTGGTGAAGATTACTGGCAGAATATGCGTACATTGTTTATTCTTTTGCACTAATCTAAAGAAGACAATGAATAGTCGAAGAACCCCGAACACGCTCTGAACATTCTTACTAGCGCATTGTTGTTAACCCTTCCAGACCTGAGGCCTCAACCTAACTGTCCCTATACCTGGACACTTGAGCATTTTCACGTACTAGGCAAAGTACCAAAAATTAGGTACAGCTGCACTTACCGAAATATCGGTACAGTGGTCTGGTAGGGTTAAACTGTATTTAGCTTTGTTTCCTTTCTTCCGTATTGTTCTCCGACCATTTCAGAGCTTAATTGGGTTTAATTAAACACCACTGCCACAATTTTCTTTAGATAAAGTTCTTGAGGATTGTTTGGGCTAAAGTGTGTTAACAAATGTGTAGACATGGGTTAGACACTCACATGTAGAAGATGCAGGCGGCTGTGAAGGAGGCACCACCGAGGTAGAGAAAGGCTGAGGGCAGGGAGGCCACTGTGTACTGGTACACGTAGTTGCTCGTCACAGTTCCAATGAAGGCAAATATCTCCATGGATAACATCATCAGGGCGAATGTAGAAGCTGGAGATTTTAAACCACAACAGTCACATGTTCCCCCTATTTTTGATACACTGTATAGTTCTTTTTATAACTTTCACTCTCGTTTTCCTCTGTCAATCCATTCATTCGACCTCTTGACTTTGTTCTTTGCTAAGTATTATTTTATTTGTGTACATTCCTTTTTTTTTCCTTTCTTCATTTATTTTGGTTTTCCTTCTTCGTTTGCTAATTGATTCAAATTTTTTTCTTCTTTCTAAAATATACATTGTTCGATCTTATTCTTTCTTTCTTTTGTCAATTTATTTCGTTTTGTTCTCTTTCTTCTCTTCTTAATATAACAAGATTTTATTCTATTCCTTTCCGTAGTTATTGTGTAGAGAGGAATTAAAATGATGCTGCCAGAGCAGTGTGTAGTCGAAATTAACGTAAAAATATATATTTCTCAGCGTTTGATGAAAACTTTACACATCGTGACATTATACATGTTAACTACAACTGAATGTATAAGCAGGTAACTTAAATTTGTCTTGATTGTTAACATTCAGAAACTTCTTACCGAAAGCTTCTCGACCAATCATCCGAGACGTGATCGTTTTTGCCATCACTCCTGACAGTTTCCCCGGAATGGAGATGAATGGGGCTAAATGTAGCAACACCAAAGCATTCATGTCAAGGAACTAGACAGTATATTAAAAATAAAGTGTATATCGTTAACATAAAGGATTACTATATAGTTGCCGAAGTGAGACAAAAGATTGGTACGCTCTAAGAATATTTTTTTATGGTTGACATTTTTCACTATTTATAAACAAATATTAATAGTCTAAACTGCACACCAGCTAACAACCACACAGCTTTCAAATGTCTCTAACAATGAAATGTCAGTGGAAAGACTAACTCACCGGCAAAGAAGACCCATTTCATGCGCAGAGTGGCCATCAGGAACTGACCAGCAGCCTCAAAAGCCATTCCAATGGCTGCAATGGTCGACTCGGACAAGCGAAGTCGGTGCCAGAACCAAAGCACAGGCATGGTAAAGAGGCTAATCACCCTGTTCTCTCCAGAGATCCATCCGAGCTCCTCCGCGTTAAGGCAATACGGAGGACTCATCTGATAAGTCCTCAAGATGTTCAGCTCACTGACGATAGCGAAAACGTACAGCACGTTGGCCACGTTGATGAAAATAAGAGTGAGCCTTTTGCGAGGGTCCTTCAATGCTCGGTAGATGATCTTCAACGGCAGAATGAAGCTGATGCTCTTCTTCTGCTGGACAGACTCCTCAATGAAAGCGAAGGCAAAAAAGAAGATGGCACATTTCACGACTAGAACGATGGTCATGGAGTAGAAGAAACCTACTCCAATAATGATGTACCCAGAGGCGAAGCCCATGGCACTGGCGCCAACCATGTTGATGATGTCTAGAAGAACAAACTTATAAGTCCTACTTCTCTCTCTGGAGAAATCCAGGTCTGTATCTTCCGACTCGGCAGTCTTCTGCGCCCCGTCTTTGACATGTTCTTTATTCCTGTCGTCTTCATGCTTGTTGTAGCTGTCGGAGATGAGCGCCAGTGAGGCAAAGTGCATACTAATGCTTCCTCCAGAGATGCCCCACGCGACACCGCCGATGAGCGTCCATCCATAGTGTAGCTTGAACCTTGCGTTTTGAAACCGCGTTCTTAGTATACAGATGGTTGTTACATAATAAAAATAACAATTATGAAAAATATGTTGAAAACAGAAAACATCAACGAAATATGCATTGAAGAATAATACTCCTGCACCAGTTATTATGACTACAGATGAAAAGTAATTTGCATAGTTCTTAAGAAACTCTTCTTTTCTACTCTCTGTTAGCTTATTCGTTATTCAATGAGATAGGTTAATAATGTGTAAAACATAAGGTCCATCTAAGCGGTTGACTGATTTTTAGTGCACGGAATATGGAAATGTCTCCGCCCACGACCACCAACCACTTTTTACAGTCTGGTAATCATATGTTTTCTTTTTACTGCTGGGCTCACAGGAGGGAATTTTCACACACAATCGTTTCAGATGTGGAGGTCTCATGATTCACTTGGTATTTATGTATCTTGAAATAAACATTAGCAGTTACGTAAAAGAATGTTAACACATTACTGTTAACACCAGAGTTACTGCCCCCTTACACCAATCAACATAGTTGTCAGTAGATTTGCTTATTGTCAATGGTCTAGTCCACTGCTGGTCCTTCTCTAGCCATTAATGACAACTCTAGCATTATTGTTTCTTCTCTGATTCCCATTTGTGTCTTATATGTTTGTCTTGCATTACTTGTCTGCTTACTTGTTTCTCTTTCCGTCCTTTGTTTTCTGCTCATGTAATCTAGAGACCAAAGAGATTTTGCTTCTCAATTAGCGCTATATAAATCACACATTTATTGTTATTATTTATTGACATCATGAACTAGGAACTCACCATATAACTGCCATCCACAAGCCACACTCTACCAAACTTGTTGCGAAAGGGAAGAGGAATAGAAAACGGCGACCGATCTGGTCCGATTTCATCCCCAGAACAACAGAAGCCACCATCATTGGTGGCAGGACTACGAGAAGGTCATACATACTCCACATGGAGGTCTCTTGGCTGATCTTGTTCTCGATGGCCTTTGAGAAATGCGGACAGAAGGCAGAAACATTAATAAACTTTTGAAATACTCATACTTAAAACCTTCACTTTCTTCACATTCAAGAATTCAGTGGTATTTCGCTGCGACTCTCATACTCCTTGTCTTTGAGTTCCTGCTTAGCTCGCCTTGCTGTTACACCAAAACAAGATTTAAAGTAAGCTTATGTTTGAACTTAAACCTTGCTGTTCTCGACTGACCAAGACTGTCCGTCGCCATTCCCCCAAATTTTGTAGATCTGGTATTTCCCCAACTCCCCACCTCGAGGAAAACTTCCCACCGATGTATCTTTGTTGGTTCATAAGTTATTTTGCACATGGATAACATACCTTCACCTCGGGTAGCTCCCCTCCACATTGATTGCTGGCGTTGTAGCTGTGAAGCTCGTCCTCGTGCATGTGGTGGAAAAATCTGTATCGGTACTGACCACGAACCGCCATGGTCAGCGACTCGATGGTTGTGTTCAGCATCATTGTGATGATGAAGGCGTTTCGCTTCACGGCCGCTAGCATGGCGCCACAACGAGTCCTTGGTGCCTGTTGGTGTCTTGATGCTTTGTTGTTGTTGGCACCATTCTCATATCCGCTCCTGTGATCATTACTTAAGTTTTCTTTTCCTTCTTTGGAATGAGAATTGGGGTGACGTGCTCTTTCCATTTCTACTCGTTTTTTTCAGAAAAAAATCTCAGAAATACTCGTTAAGGATAGACAGACTCTCTTTTTTCTTTTGTTCTTAGACTGCAAGCATTAAGTGCTGCGTTGTGTCGGTGTTGTGGTCCTAATGGTCAACGTTTCTGTCGACCAAAGTAATCTGCTTGGTGTCTTTACTCAAAGTAAAGAGAACTAGTGTTTGTGCCCAGCACTTTATGTGTGAGAAGAAAAACTGGAAAAATGCCAACTTTTTTTTGAAGAGCTTGTTGAGGGGTCTTAACAATGACTCTCTACATTGTATCAAATCTCTTACCCTAGTTCTTATGTTATTTCAACATTAAGATAGCCGAAATGTAATCGGTAAAACATTTTTAGAAAATGTTTACTTGTAAAACCTTCCAATCTCAAGAAGATCCATTTAAAAATACGTTCATTTTTCTACTTGCTTGATTCTTAGGAATTTTTCTTTATGATATCAACAAGGAAAATCTTTTGAATAAAGAATATATAGAATATATATTTACTAACAGTAAAGTGGTTTTTTTTTCCAGTAACGTCTTAAAAGAATAAACTACACTCTTTTAAAATTAACAGCTCGCGTTTCTATGCGCATGTCGATATTGTGCGGATGTGTGTGTGTGTTTCTTATAGTGTGTCTATGTATGTGTGACGGTGTTGTAAATGTGTGTGTAGGTAAAATTGGTCTGAATATATTTGTATGTATAGATATAGATTTCGCTGTGTGTGTGTGTGTGTGTGTGTGTGTTGGAGAAGGAATTGTTGGAGTAACTGTATGAGCACAAGTGTGAAGCATTTATACGTTTCTAGCCCACAAAATTTCCTGACATAACATGAAAATTTATTTTTGTTTTATAGGCTGGTTTGTGACAATGACCTTTTTACCGAAGTATATCTGACAGGAATAATCTCAACATAATCTGGTAAAAATCTAATAAAACTCAAGTATGCCTGTTGGTTTTACCAGTTCCTTGAGTAGGTTAAGCAGGGAGATGTTTTTAAACCAATTAAGATCCTCTTTGGAACTGGGAACACTGTTGGTACATCCTTTGGCCTTACTTTACAGCCAACCCCTCCTGGTGACTCAACAGTATATAACTCGGTTAAAAGATCAGCGCGGGTTTTATATCGTTGTTCTGTAATAAATGACGAGAGAAATAGACCAGCTTTTCCCTAAGCTCTTGTAGTCTTTGTCAACACACTCAGGAAGGAAATTAATTAGTCTTTATAATGCACTCAGAGTTTTCAAACATCTTTTTGACAATGACAATAACAATTCTTTATTTACGAGAGGTAAAGTAGCAAGAAAATGCTTTTTTTTCCTTTTAGCCCTCGCCTTTACAGTGAAGAAAATTAACTACGTAATAGAAGTAATTAAGTTTTAGAGAGTAATTTGTAGTAAACATAAAGGAAGGTTTTACTTTGTTAAGACATTTTCACTGGGCTATGGGTCAGGTACTACAAATACAGATTATCAAATATTCAGAACCATCTGGTTACTTCTTTGACTACCAGAGAACACTTTTTACATCGGAACTTAATTACTTGTAATCTTGGAATCCTTCATGGAAAACAGGTGATACCCAGTTTGACCAAAGCATTAAACTAAAAAAAAAAACCAATAATGAAAGAAAATAAAAATAAAAACTCAACACTACATAGATAATCTAATTTTAATAAATCAAATTAAAAAACCCACCTTAAATCATGGGAGATGTCAAAAGTAATGTCAAATAATGTTATATCAAATGAAATGATACATATATATATTTAAAAATCCAATAAAGTAAATAATATTATATATTTAATAAAAAAAAGACAAAAGCACTTCTAATTTTGTGATAGATTTTTTAATAAGAGCTTATATTTATTTACATTTTGTTTGACGACAGGCTACATTCGTTTTAGTCCCTTGAATAAAATGAGTCAACAATCTTTAGTCACTTGACATTGTTTATTTGGATACTTCAAATTCCATCACATTGTTAGTATTTTAATGACAATGGTTCCATTTAATTATAGAAGGAAAGGTATTGATAGACGTGTTTTGTTAATTATCGCAAATAACACGGACCCACCCAGAAAGAAGGAGAATCAAGAACAATGGATTTCCCAGGTAATTGTGCTGGAGGTCAAAATCACAAAATCAAAATAGTTTAGACATTGCAGCATCCCATGACCTTATAAAAATTAAAGGAAGAAGAAAATTCTTGACTGAGCATTCATGTTCACGGCGCAACATTCCATAATTAGCTAGTTCAAAAGAAATCTCTTGATTGCTAGTGTAACCATCATGCCAACCACTCTACTGTAATATTTTGCGAGCTTTAGCCGGGAAAGGACATCTCAACAGTCGGTGCAGTCGGACGTCGCCATTGGCTGATTGTCTCCGCTCTACAAACAAAGATAACAAGATAAAGCAAGGGTGTGATGTTAAGTTCACTGGTGTCATCTGAGTACATTGTTTATCCGTTTACACTGATCTGAAGAACAGTAGCAGAATGAAGAACACGAGCTGGACGTTTATTAATACTCAATTGCTGAACTGTAGTTAGGTTTATTTCCTTTCTTCCATATTGCTCTCCGAACATTTCAGAATTTTATTGGGATTCAACATTACTGCGACATTTTCATTAAAGTTCTTGAGGATTGTTGGGCCAATGCGTTTTAACAAATGTGTAGACATGGGCAAGACACTTACATGTAGAAGATGCCGGCAGCAGTGAAGGATGCAGCACAGAGATAGATAAAGGCTGAAGGCAGGGTGGCCACTGTGTACTGGTACACGTAGTTGCCTCGTTAAAGTTCCCAAAAAGGCAAATATCTCCGTGGATAACATCATCAGGGCGAACGTAGAAGCTGGAGATCAGAAACGACAAAAATCACATGGTTCTCACCTTTCTTTGACAAACTGTTCGCCATATAATTTTGCTCCTCTTCTTTCCTGTTTTGTAAATTTATTCATTCTCTTCTATGCTTAAGATATTCTTTTATTTTTTAAACTTTATCTTCCTTTCTTACTTTCTTTCTTTTTTGGTAAATTCGTTCCTTCATTCGTTTGTTCATTCATTCATTCTCTTTCTTTCTTCTAAGCTTACATTTTTCGGCCTTTTTCTTTCTTTCTTTTTTCTTTCTTTATTTCTTTCCTAATTGTTGGCTCATTTGTTCATTCATTCTCTTCTCTCTGTTGTCTTAAGTATGTATTCTTCGCTTCTATTCTTTCCTTCTTTTTCTTTTTTGTCTTTTCCTTTATGTCATTTTAGTGTCGAGAGGAATTAAAATAATGCTGCCGAGAAGTGTAGTCGGAATTAAGATTAAAATTAAAATTTCTCAACGTTTGATAAAACTATTACACATCGTGACATTATAGATGTAAATTGTTACTGAATGTACTTTTAGTTTACAAGCAGGTAACTTATTTGTCTTAATATTTAGCATTCAGAAACTTCTTACCGAAAGCTTCTCGACCAATAATCCGAGAAGTGATCGTTTTTGCCATCGCTCCTGCTAGTTTCCCCGGAATGGAGATGAATGGCGCTAAAGATAGAAACATCAAAACATTCATGACAAAACTAAGGAAGTATAGAGTATATTTAAAACAAAGTGTAGATTGGGTAGCCAACAAATTGGTACAGTCTAAAAATATATTTCTTTAATGGATCACTTTTTTTATTTCTTATAATTAAATTTTAATACTCTAACATGTACACCAGGGACCAGCACAACTGTTGTCAATCACTTTTAACAATGAAACAAACATCTAAAAAGAAAAAAAACCACTCACCGGCAAAGAAGACCCATTTTATGCGCACAATGGCCATCAGGAACTGACCAGCAGCCTCAAAAGCCATTCCAATGGCTGCAATGGTCGACTCGGACAAGTGGAGTCGGTGCCAGAACCAAAGCACAGGCATGGTAAAGATGCTAATCACCCTGTTCTCTCCAGAGAGCCATCCGAGCTCCTCCGCGTTAAGGCAAAACGGGGGACTCATCTGATAAGTCCGCAAGATATTAATCTCGCTGACGAAAGCGAAGACGGTCAGCACGTTGGCCAAGTTGATGAATATAATGGTCAGTCTTTTGCGAGGGTCCTGCAGTGCTCGGTAGATGATCTTCAATGGAAGAATGAAGCTGATGCTCTTCTTCTGCTGGACAGACTCCTCAATGAAAGCGAAGGCAAAAACGAAGATGCTACATTTGACGACCAAAGCGATGGTCATGCAGTAAAAGAAACCTACTCCAGTAATGATGTAGCCAGAGGCGAAGCCCATTGCGCTGGCACCCACCATGTTGATGATGTCAACAAGAACAAACTTTAAAGTCCTACTTTTCTCTCTGGAGAAATCCAGGTCCGTGTCTTCCGACTTCGCAGTCTTCTGCGCCCCGTCCTTGGCATGTTCTTCGGTCCTGTCGTCTTCATGCTTGCCGTAGCTGTCGGAGATGAGCGCCAGGGAGGCAAAGCTCATACTAATGCTTCCACCAGAGATGCCCCACGTGACAGCGCCGATGAGCGTCCATTTCCATAGTGTAGCTTGAACCTTTTGTTTAAAACCGCGTTCTTAATATACTGAGGGGTAATACAATATTAAAATAATAATTACAGAAAATAAGAAGATAACAGCAAAAAAGTATGCATCCAGGAGTATAACATGCACCAGTTAATGTTACTATAGAGGAAAAGTAGCTCGCGCTGTTTTTGTCTCCTGTCTGTTAACTTACCCGTTATCATATCAGATCAGATGAATCAATACTATATACAACTTGAGGTCCAATTAGTGGTTGACAGATTCTCGTGGATGGAATATGGAAGACAGTCCATCTCTCTCCGTCCTACCCATGCACCCCAAAAGAACTTTTCACAGTTTCTGGTGCCCTTTATCTGCTTACTGTACATGAGGGACTCTCCATTGTTTCAGATCCGCAGATTTTTAAGAATCATTTGCTATTTATGTATCAATAAACGCTTTATTTCTTCACACGCTGCTAGCAGTTGTGTAAAAGATACTGTTTTGGCATTATAAAATACGTGCTTACCAGATGACTGCCATCCACAAGCCACACTCTACCAAACTCGTTGAAAAAGGGAAGAGGAATAGAAAACGGCGACCGATCTGATCCGACTTCATCCCCAGAACAACAGAAGCCACCATCAGGGGCAGAATTATGACAAGAAATTCATACATATTCCACATGGAGGTCTCTTGGCTGATCTTGTTCTCGATGGCCTTTAAGGAAATGCGGACAGAAGGCAGAAACATTAATAAACCTAGCTGAGTTACAACATAATTAAAACTTCCTTTTCCTCACAGTAAATAATCCAATGACATACATTTTTTTTCAAGTCTCACACTCTTTGTCTCTAAGTTCTTGAGGAGCTCACCTTATTGGTATTACCAAAATAAGATTTAAACTAAGTTCATGCTTGACAAAGGTAGACCTAAATTTAAACCACCCTGAAACCCGTCTCTGCTCTCTTCGGCTAACCAAGACCCAGTCCGTCACCAGTCCTTCCATGTTCCTTATTCTTCCAACTCCCGACCATCGGGGAAGCTGCCCACCGATGTATCTTTGTTGGTTCATAAAATCTGCAAGTTATTTCACCCATGGATAACATACCTTCACCTCGGGTATCTCCTCTCCACACTGACCGCTAGCGTTGTATCTGTGAAGCTCGTCCTCATGCAGCTGGTGGAAAAATCTGTATCGGTACTGACCACGAACCGATATGGTCAGAGAATCGATGGTTGAGTTCAGCATCATGGTGATGATGAAGGCGTTTCGCTTCACGGCCGCTAGCATGGCCCCACATCTCGTCCGTGGTGCCTGTTGGTGCCTTGGTCCCTTCTTGTTGTTGGCACCATTATCATATCCTTTCCTGTGATCATTACTTGAGTTTCCTTTCTCTTCTTTGGAATGAGAATTGGGGGGACGTTCTCTTTCCATTTCTACTCGATCTTCAAAAATAACCCCTAAGAAATTTTGTTCACTTTTATTCCAAGATCTCTCAGTTGAAGAAAAGTCTGAAGAAAAGTTGAACTACTTTTTACCTATTTGTTTTCAGATCACAAGTTGCAAGGTCTGTGCTGTGTTAGTATTGTGCTTCTAATGATTTATGCTGCTTGAAGTTATAGTAATACACTTGGTGTGTTACCCAGTTTTTGCCCCGAATTTTATCCTTAAGGAGAAAGACTGGAAAAATGCCAAGTTTTTTTAAGAGCTTTCTGAGGAGTCCTAGCAAGGGCTCTGAACATTAAATGTGTCTTACCCTTGTGCTTGTATGTTTTCTTAACATCGAGATAGATGACATGTAATCTGTAACACATTTTTTTTTACAAAATATATACTCGTCAAATCTGTTTTTCACGTGAAATTAAAAGGTCCTTGTCAGAAATATATTCGATTTAAATACAAAACAAAAAAAAAAAGAAATAAATTGAATAAATAATGAAGCAAATAGGTAAAGTGTTTTTAGTGCATTCCATGTGTTTATTACAAAAACAATATATAGTTTATTTGACATCAGGTGTGTTATTCTAATTGTAGAATAGTCAAACTACGCTGTAAAATATTGTTGCTGTACATGGACAGGTGCTGCAAAATAATTGCATTAAGATAGGAAATGAAGAAGTGTTTCACAACATTGTCCTTAGACACAATTATTGCCCAACTGTTGAGTACCTATGGTGGCAAACACTTGCTTTGTGAGGTTTTCATGACTTGCATGCGCAGTAAGTAAACTTTAACTGGAAAATAGAACAAAGACATCTTGTTCCAGTTAAAACCCTGACTAGGAAAGATAAATGACAGCAGGTGGCTACTGCAAGGATTTTGTCTTTGTGTTTTGTTTGTGCTGTTTATTGTTTTACAAACCAAAGAATATTTTCTAATAATACTTTATGCATCAAGACTTTGTTGCGTAAGAATAAAGTAACGGTTTTGGAATTACAAAAATTACATCAGCTGTTTATATATTATTCAGTACACAGCACGGTAAGCTTAGTATTCAGACCTCTAGTGCAGTTTCACAATGTAGCATCCATTTGATTGACCTCTACAGCGTCTCCATCCTAATCTTTCATGTTAGTCGTTTCGTCAATTTTATTCGTCGTCTGCATTTAAAGACTTGGTTGGGTGAAAACATTTTTTTTAATGACTGCGTAAAATCCAGTGTAAAGTACTATTTCCAAAATCTGAGTGAATATCCCCCTCGAAATATACATTTACAAACCTCACAATGTAGAGAAGGTGATCACAATCGCGAGGTCACGTGTGTACACATTCTTAACAAACCCATGGTTCCAGGTGTCCCATGAGGTGTAGTCTTGACAACCTAAACCTACCCTTAAAGTAACGTTGCCCACTTTCTGTGTACAGCAAGCATCTCGAAAGATGGAAGAGGGGTCACCAGAGGGAACCCAGATTTGGGGTAATAGCATCTTACACTAACCTTTACCGAGTCTTAAAAAAATAGTGCACAGAAAAAGAACTTAAAAAAGAACAATGAGCTAGTTTTAATGTATATATTATCACCAAAATTTCAGCTAGTCCTGGTCGTTAGAGTGGGTAGATGAGGATGAGATAAGTATTCGTTCCCTAATTAGTTGAAAAGCCTTTTCAGACATCTTAACCTGATAGTGTCCAGAGATAAGATAGCACTAATTCTACATTAGCAACTGTCAGTTTGAGGTTTCAGTATTATTCTGTCGAAAATATTCTTTGCTTAAAATAATAGCATGAAGAAATAACTTTCTTCATATAATGCAAATAAACATCTTAAAACTTAAGTGCTTCTCTTCTGCTTGTCGTATACTTGCATCCAACATCTACACAACAAACGTCTCATGTCATTTCTGTATCTTCACAAAATTTAAATCAGCGGTTGCTGCTGGAGTCATCATTTGTGGGTGTGATGAAGATGGTAGATGAGGCACATAAATTTCCACAAATATGTCCTAGACTGTCTACGTATATAAACCGAGTGAAGAGATTTAAGAATTTGAGGAGATAGAAGTTTAAATAAGAAAGATATTGTCATGTCTGTTTCTAGAAGAGTAGAAAGCACACATGACAGTGTGTTTCTCACAGCGCCACAATAGCTATGTTTATGGTTTAAATCTTTGTTATCCTGTTCACTCGTCTTTGTTCACTTCAAACTTAAAGGGTTCTTGGTGGTTTTGATTCTTCTTTAATACTTCAAGTGTGGCAAATGAAGTGTTAAGTGAACGGCTTTTATATTTTGGAAAAAATAAAGTCTGTAAGCGCCTGAGCATTGTACCACGCTGCATCTTGTTTCCTTTTCATTCCCAACACTGACTGTTTATGGCAAGTAACACTGAGCAGTGTAGACTATAACTACTATTCCTTTTGTAAATTCGTATTTGAAGATTTGCTCCAAGTGGTGGTAGCTATACTACACGTCCTCTGTAAATAAGATAACGGGCAGGCGTGTACAAATCAACACCTGCTAGAAACATTATGTTTGTGTTTGGAGCTGTCAGTACAAGCTGTCAAGTGAAAGTCTTAAGGGTTTATATTCTCTTATTCTGTCAAATAGACACTTTATACCGATTTAAGTATGTGTTTATTTTTTCATTGAAATTCCGCTTTATTTCGTATGATTTAAATCAAGCTGTGTTTCCATAGAGTATAATCAACTTTCTATAATGATGGCACTAGAAATTATAATCCCACGATAAACGAGTCTCCTATCACCTGTTCATGCTACCACGGTGTGAATCATTAGCAGTTCTGCGATTAATCATTATAGAAGAATTTTTTTTGTCGAAACCTCTGTACGCGGAGATTAAGAAAAAAGATAAAAGTTTAAATTGTATTTTATTTTAGTATGATTACAATACAAAACAGCTCCTTTCAGGAGAAAAAAAAATTAAATACATGACTAGCATGTATTCATACTGTTTGACATACTAGAGAGGTGAAATTAGATGTTAAATACTGTTTGTTTAATTTATTTCTTATTGCTTGTATGTATAGTTATGTAGACACTTCCCACAGATAAAATAATTCTTAAAATATTAATTCATTTCATTCGACAATTCCAACAGATTGCGAAAATATTAAACTCTTTACAAAAGAGATAAATCTACAAAGTTTATCTTTCTGCTCTTTTTTTATTATGGAGTCCATTGAAGTATCCTGTAACCTGCTCATTTCCTGGTGCCTGCCATTTCTTGAACATTGACTTCGACATCATCGTCACCTGCTGGGTTTTTACGTCGACTGTTAAATGTTTCGATGCTGAAAAACAACACGTAAACAGTCCATGAAGCAAAATGATATAAATATATTGAAAAAAAACAAATTCAAAATATAAATCTGAATCTTAACATATAGTGTGTATTGCTGTCTCCCATCTATTGGAATCAAAAGGGGTTTGTAGTGGTGCTGTGCTTTAAGCGTGCTTCTAAATGTCTTTTAAAGGAGTTTCCCATAATTATGTTTATTTACAACATAGTAGCTAAAGCATTTGTGCTTGAAGCTTTTACGAGCGAAACTCGTCTCTTAGACAATGAGACATAAATTCCAAAGCACACATAACATTCCCCCTCCCC